>NW_019943070.1:206048-221864 GCF_002910315.2 Salvelinus sp. IW2-2015
TTAGATCAGCTTTAATTATGGCAGATAGATTTGTGGCTTCATCCCTTGGTAATTGTCTGCATCATTTCCAATCCCTATTATTTACAGTGCATTCTGAAAGTATTCAGACCCTTGACATTTTCATATTTTTGTACGTTACAGCCTTATTATAAAATTGATTAAATAAATAAAAAATCCTCATCAATCTACACACAAGTAACGCCCTAATGACAAAGTGAAAACAGGTTTTTAGACATTTTTCAAAATGGTATTTAAAATAAAGACAGAATTGCTCATTTACATAAGTATTCAACCTGTGTCATCATTGATCCATTATGTGAGAGGTTTTCACAACTGATTGGAGTCCATCCTGGTAACATTCAATGGGACATGAATTGGAAAAGGCAACACCCTGTCTATATAAGTCCCAAGACAGTGAGTTCAAAGCAGAACCAAGTCCGGGATGAGGTCGAAAGGATCTGTACGTAGAGTCTCAGAGACAGGTATTGTTTCGCGGCACAGGATCTGTGGAAAGGTACCCAGAAAGTTATGCAAGCATCGAAGGTCCCTGGAACACAGTGGCCTCCATTATTCTTAAATGGAAGAAGCTTGGAACCACCAAGACTCTTCCTAGAGCTGACCACCCGGACAAACTGAGCAATCGGGGGAGAAGGGCCTTGGTCAGGCAGGTGACCAATAACCTGATGGTCACTCTGACAGAGCTGCAGAGTTCCCCTGTGGAGATGGGAGAACCTTCCAGAAGGAGAAACATCTCTGCAGCACTCCACCAATCAGACCTTTATGGCACAGTGGCCAGACGGAAGCGACACCTCATTAACATGACAGCCCGCTTGGAGTTTGCCAAAAGGCACTTAAAGGACTCTCAGACCATAAAAAACAAGATACTCTGGTCTCATTTTAGCATGTCAATCTTGCAGGGGCAAAAAAAAAAGTGGGATGCATGCCAGCAAAGCCGCTACACAACATTAAACAATACATGAATTGCACTATAACGGTGACAAACAGTGCCCACAAACGGTTAGGGCCTACATAAAGCTGTCCRAACAGCAGAGTCCCAACAGCAGTCCCATCACCTTCCCACTGCTACACCTGGCTATCAGCGGAGCCTTGTCTGTCAGTAAAACAGTTCACACAGCCTCATTTACTGCCTTTAAAAAAAAACATAGATGACATGGCTGACTTGCTTAAAACAAATGTGGTTTGTACTGACAATTGAGATGTACAAACTATGGCATAAGGGGACGATAGGCGGATAAGAGGCAATCCGTAATTTTGATTAAGACATTAAATCATGCGAGCTGGGACGGAAGTAGTCAATATAACTATTTGTTCAGCACTTTTGAAATGTACAGCAACAGAATTCAGAACATGGGCCGTTCTTACAGTGTTCTCCCTGTACACCAAGTCAGAACCGTATGATAAATGAAGGGGGCCTATAAGCAGACAATGAAAGCTCTTACAATATTCTARGATTACTTTTCTCAAAAACAGGTTATAGGCTACATGTGCACCATCAAGTCAGAACAGTAGGCAAAATTAAGAGGTGAAAATAGACCAAATTATTAAGGTGAGGCACATGGGCTACTAACAGCTTAGCTAGAGTATACATATCTCCCTGGCATATTACATCATTTATGCAGCAGCATACAATACCTTTTTGGACTCACCTTGTTGTGCTGTGCTCACTTGAACAGGAAGGTGGCGCGGCGGGTCCTTTGTGTGCAAATTCTGTCATAAAAATTTGTCATCAAAGTCGGGCATTCTCTGGATTTATGGTGTTTTCAAGACAACTAGGAACTAGAAGAAGAAAAAAGGTTGAATCAAGATGACATCAGTGATCTTCAGGTCGTAGCTCTAGAAAGAGGCCCGAGTTCCCGATTTACAATTCTGAGTTGGATGACCGTTCAAAACTTATTTTCCCAGTCGTAGCTCGTTTTTCCCGAGTTCCCAGTTGTCTTGAACTCACTAAAGTCAGATTTTGCAGTTCCGAGTTAACAGTTGATTTGAGCACGGCAGAAATCATGCTTCACTGACAGCATGGCCAAAGTTGAATGTTCATAATTTTAAACTAGGAACCCGGAACCCAAACCGGCTGTGCGCYTGCACCATCGTCTGCTATCGTGCATAAATTTATTTTGTCCCCCTACACCAAACYTGATCATGACACGCAGGTTAAAATATCAAAACAAACTCTGAACCAATGACATTAATTTGGGGACAGGTCAAAAAGCATTAAACATGTATGGCAATTTAGCTAGTTAGCTTGCACTGCTAGTAACGTTTATTTTTGTCTATTTAGCTAGCTTGCTGTTGCTAGCTAATTTGTTCTGGGATATAAACATTGAGTTGTTATTTTACCTGAAATGCACAAGGTCCTCTACTCCAACAATTAATCCACACATAAAACGGTTCAACCGAAATGTTTCTAGTCATCTCTCCTCCTTCCAGGCTTTTCATCGTTTAATTATATGCGATTGAACATCTAACTTTATAGTTTTACCCACGACAACCGGCAAAGTTCGTCATTCAATCACCCACGTGGGTATAACCAATGAGGAGATGGTCCGTGGGTACCTGCTTCTATAAACAATGAGGAGATGGAAGATGGCAGGACTTGCAGCGTGATCTGCGTCAGAAATAGAAAAGAGTTTTATTTTAGTCCTTGGCATCGCAGACGCTCAATTGGCTCGTGCGAGCAATGTGTGTACGATAACATGGATTTCTACATTTACTTTGCGACGCTCGCGCACGCGACATGTCCGGTCTGGATCACATGTAGACTTGGGGCCAACACAGCCACTCCACTGAATAGCAGCCTAATGATTGTTTGCAAATGCTTGCAGCCAGATTCCTTCCAAACCACTCATTGTTGAATTGTGATTTTCAACTTGTTGTGTAAAGTTTATGTCTAATGGCCGATGAGCACTGATACGTTTTAAATATGATTTCTCTTCATTATTTCTATTCATAGGACAAGGATTTAAAATGGGATTTGCCAGTAGATTGTCGACTTGATTAATAATGATGATGACTGCGAGCTAAGAATGTGAAAGTATAATGTTGACATGATCAGTCAAATCAAAGCGATTGTAGATATAATGTGATTTGACATCATTTTATCTGTGGCCAATGAACTTGAGTCTTCTTGGATGGGCACTTCTAATGTAACTCTAAATGTTCTAGCTCTAAACTTAGACTTGGCGGTGACATWGTGTCCCCATGAGTGACAGAACACTGAGCCAATCACGGCGCAACGCTCCGTATTTTCTGCTGTCTTGCCCCACCACCACAGAAAGCACTGAGCTAGGCTGAAACCTGCATTTTGGAGCTGCCTTACTCTAGAAAACAACATGTTTGTATGCAGCTTTATTAACTCATTGATATATCTTTTTCTTTTTTTTTTACATTGTTTGCAAACTGATATGTGACACATATTAATGCCAAAATAACATTACCCACCTGCCCTGAATGATGGGTCACCAGTGTCTGGTCTGATGAAACCAAAATTGAACTCTTTGGCCTGAATGACAAGCCTCACGTCTGGAGGACACCTGGCACCATCCCTACAGTGAAGCATGGTGGTGGCAGCATCTTGCTGAGGGGATGATTTTCAGAGTCAGGGACTGGGAGACTAGTCAGGTTTGAGGGAAAGATGAACGGAGCAAAGTACAGAGAGATCCTTGATAAAAACCTGCTCCAGAGCACTTGGGACCTCAGACTGGGGCGAAGGTTCACCTTCAAACAGGACAATGACCCTAAGCACACAGCCAAGACAACCCAGGAGTGGCTTCGGGACAGGTCTCTGAATGTCCTTGAGTGGCCCAGCCAGAACCCAGACTTGAACCCGATTTAACGTCTCTGGAGAGATGTGGAAATAGCTGTGCAGTGAAGCTCCCCATCCAACTTGACTGAGCTTGAGAGAATCTGCAAAGAAGAATTGGAAAAATMTCCCAAATACAGGTGTGCCTAGCTTATAGCGTCATACCCAAGAAGACTCAAGGCTGTAATCGCTGTCAAAGGTGCTTCAACAAAGTACTGAGTAAAGGGTCTGAATACTTATGTAAATGTAKTATTTCCTTCTTTTTTTTATACATTTGCACACACAAAAACAACCTGTTTTTGCTTTTTCATTATGGYYTATTGCGTGTTGACTGATGAGGGGAAAAAACTATTTAATTCATTTTAGAATAAGGCTGTAACGTAACAAAACGTGTAAAAAGTCAAGGGGTCTGAATTCTTTGCGAATGCACTGTATATATATATATTGTAAATATATATTTGCCTTTATTATTTTCCCCTAATTGGAGTAAACTAATGGACAACAATAGTCAGGCTTCTACTTCCAGTTTATACATACTATATACATTTTACGGGGGCAGTATATTTTACATTAGTTAACTTTATTAKATTTTTTGGTCCCACCCTTCAGCTCCCCTCAACCCCTCCCATCTATCTCTGAAGACCATCCAGTTTTGATTTCGAATTGCCATATATTTTTCAACTGTGCTGAACATTTCTATTCTCAAAGTTTCTACAGATTGTATATTAAAGATAAACATTTTTGCTAAGACTATTATTAATCTATTGAGTATGACTTTTCAAATCACCCAGCAGTGCTATTTGCAGAGTTTGCTCCAAATAAAGGTTGGAATTCTTCACCCATTCCTGAACAAGCTACATAAGGGCAGTACCAAAACAATTAATCTAATGATTCTGTCTCTTCGCAGGAAAATCTGCAGAGCTGGGATTATGTATCCTGCATATAAATAACTATGAAAAACTCAGCAAAAAAGAAACGTTCTCTCACTGTCAACTGCGTTAATTTTCAGCAAACTTAACTGTGTAAATATTTGAATGAACATAACAAGATACAACAACTGAGACATAAACTGAACAAGTTCCACAGACATGTGACTAACAGAAATGGAATAATGTGTCCTGAACAAAGGGGTGTCAAAATCAAAAGAAACAGTCAGTATCTGGTGTGGCCACCAGCTGCATTAAGTACTGCAGTGCATCTCCTCATGACTGAGATTTGCCAGTTCTCTGCTGTGAGATGTTACCCACTCTTCCACCAAGGGACCTGCAAGTTCCTGGACATTTCTGGGGAAAATGGCCCTAGCCCTCACCCTCTGATCCAACAGGTCCCAGACATGCTCAATGGATTGAGATCCGGGCTTTTCGCTGGCCATGGCAGAACACGGACATTCCTGTCTTGCAGGAAATCACGCACAGAACAAGCAGTATGACTGGTGGCATTGTCATGCTGGAGGGTCATGTCAGGATGAGCCTGCAGGAAGGGTACCACATGAGGGAGGAGGATGTCTTCCCTGTAACGCACGTGTTGAGATTGCCTGCAATGACAACAAGCCCAGTCCGATGATTGTTGTGACACACCGCCCCAGACCATGAGGACCTTCCTCCAAATCGATCCCGGTCCAGAGTACAGGCCTCGGTGTACGCTCATTCCTTCGACGATAAATGCGATCCGACCATCACCCTGGTGAGAAACAAAACGTGACTCGTCATGAAGAGCCCTTTTGCCAGTCCTGTCTGGTCCAGCGACGGTGGGTTGTGCCATAGGCGACGTGTTTCGGTTATGTCTGGTGAGGATCTGCCTTACAACAGGCCTACAAGCCCTCAGTCAGCCTCACTCAGCCATTGCAGACAGTCTGAGCACTGATGGAGGGATTGTGCGTTCCTAGTGTAACTCGGGCAGTTGTGCTCCTGTACCTGTCCCGCAGGGTGATGTTCGATGTACCGATCCTGTGCAGGTGTGTTACACGTGGTCTGCCACTGCGAGGACTGATCAGCTGTCCATCCTGTCTCCCTGTAGCACTGTCTTAGGCGTCTCACAGTACGGACATTGCAATTTCTTGCCTGGCCACATCTGCAGTCCTCTTGCCTCCTTGCATCATGCCTAAGGCACGTTCACGCAGAGCAGGAGCAGGACCCTGGCATCTTTTTTTTGTGTTTTCAGAGCAGTAGAAAATCCTTTTTAGTGTCCCAAGTTGTCATAACTGTGACCTTAATTGCCTACCGTCTGTAAGTGTTAGTGTCTAACGACCGTTCCACAGGTGCATGTTCATTAATGTGTTATGGTATTAACTTCTTATGGCTGCAATCCCGGTAAGGATCGATACGAAACACAGCCAGTGAAAGTGCAGGGCTCAAATAAAAAAAAAAGAAATCTCATAATTAAAATTCCTCAGACATGTGTTTTATACATTTTAAAGGTAATTTGTTGTTAATCCCACCAAAGCTCCGATTTCAAATATACAGTACTTTCAGCAAAAGCACCACAAACGATTATGTTGTCACACCAAACCACAATAAGCACAGCCATTTTTCCAGTCAAAGATAGGAGTCACAAAAAGCACAAATAGAGATAAAATGAATCACTAACCTTTGATGATCTTCATCAGATGACACTCATAGGACTTCATGTTACACAATACATGTATGTTTTGTTTGATAAAGTTATATATTATATAAAAAAATCTGAGTTTACATTGGCGCGTTACATTCACTAGTTCCAAAACATCCAGTATTTTGCATAGCCACATCGTTTCAACAGAAATACTCATCATAAATGTGATGATAATAAAAAGTTATACACATGGAATTATAGATATACCTCTCCTTATGCAACCCTGGTCAGTTTCAAGAAAAAGCAAACCATGAATAATCTGAGACGGCGCTCAAAAATAGTCAAATTAGCCAGAAACCAGAAAATACATGATAAATATTCCCTTACCTTTGATGATATTCATCAGAATGACTCCCAGGAATCCCAGGTCCACAATAAATGCTTGATTTGTTCGATAATGTCCGTTATTTTTGTCAATTAGCTACTTTGGTTAGCGCGTTTGGTAAACAATTCCAAGTCACGAAGCGCGTTCACTAAAACCTGACGAAATGTCCAAAAGTTCCGTAACAGTCAGTAGAAACATGTCAACACGATGTATTGAATCAATCTTTAGAATGTTGTTAACATAAATCTTGAATAACGTTCCAACCGGAGAATTACATTGACTTCAGATGAGAGATGGAACGGAGCTCCTCATGTGAACGCGCATGGTCAAAGAATGGTCACCTCATGGCAGTGGTGACTAATTCTCCTCTCATTCGCCCCCCCTTCACAGTAGAGTCATCAGACAAGTTCTACAGACTGTTGACATCTAGTGGAAGCCGTAGGAAGTGAATACTCATTCATATCTCGCTGTGATTTCAATGGGATCTTGGTTGAAACTCGACCAGCCTCAGAATTTCCACTTCTGTTTGGATTTTTCTCAGGTTTTTGCTTGCCGTATGAGTTCTGTGTTACTCACAGACATAATTCAAACAGTTTTAGAACTTCAGAGTGTTTTCTATCCAATACTAATAATAATATGCATATACAGCAACTAGACTGAGGAGCAGGCCGTTTACTCTGGCACCTCTGTGCACCTTTCATCCAAGTTACTTCAATACTTCCCTGCAGCATAAGACGTTAAACAAGTATGGGAACAGTGTTTAACTTTTACTGCCCTCAGAAACCCGGATCCGGGAGCACCCCCCACCACCACCACACAGATTAGCATAGATAGCATAGCTTCGAAGTAGATAGTAGCATCTAAAATCATTAAATCACAAGTCCAAGACACCAGATGAAAGATACAGATTTGTGAATAAAGCCACCATTTCAGATTTTTTAAATGTTTTACAGGGAAGACAAAAATATGTAAATCTATTAGCTAAACACGTTAGCAAAATAACCACATTCTAACTCCATCAGTTTCCTTACTCCTTCAGGTGCTATCACCAATTCGCCTCAACTAAGATATTGATAGCCAATAACCTATAAAAAAAACCATCAGATGACAGTCTGATAACATATTCTGGTATAGGATAGTTTTTGTTAGAAAAAAGTGCATATTTCAGGTAGAAATCACAGTTTACAATTGCACCGACCATCCCAAATCACTAGAATTTAGAGATAGAGCAACGTGTATGACCAATTTACTCATCATAAAACATTTCATAAAATAGACAAAGCATAGCAATGGAAAGACCCAGTTCTTGTGATTTCAGACCATATTTCAGATTTTAAGCGTTTTCACAGCGAAAACACAAAAATCGATAAGTTAGCATACTACATGTTCCAACGTTACCAGAGCATCGATTCCACAAGAGCGCTATAACGTAACCACCGCCAAAAGATATTAATTTTTTCACTAACCTTCTCAGAATTCTTCCGATGACACTCCTGTAACATCATTTTACACAAAATACATATACAGTTGTTCGAAAAGGTGCATATTTAGCCATACAAAACCGTGGTTACACAATGAAAATACTAGGAATCAAGCCTCAATATGTCTGACGTCACATCAGAGTGATCTAGTTTAATTAAAGCTAATCATATACTTGACTAAAAAATACAGGGTACAGGAATCGAAAGACAAATTAGTTAATGCAACCGCTGTTTACATTTTTAAAATTATCCTTACTTTTCAATACAGGGTTGGCCAAGTGAAGCTATACCAAACAAAATGGCGATATAGTCGTTTAAAATATTTCGACAGAAACACGGTTTATCATATTAAATATTGCTTACTTTGAGCTGATCTTCCATCATATTCTGTGGCAATGTATCCTTTCTATGTTATAACGTCTTTTGGTCGATAGATGTCCTCTGTCCTTCGAAATGTCCACACCAACGACCGACACCCTAAAGCGTGTCCAAACTTTCAGAGTGCACGACAAATAAATTCCTCAGAATCGCACTAAACGGATATAAATTGATATAAAACGGTTCAAATTCACTACATTAATGATTTTTTAACACTATAACGACTGAAAACATGACCGAAGAAATATTGCCTGGTTAGAAAACGAGCTTGGAACGAGACAGGTCCGATGGCTTCACGCTTGAGGCGCACGTTGAGAAAGGGCGGTCTCTGTACATTTTGGCATTTATAATGGCTGTGAACGTCCCATCGTTTCATTGGAAAACGTGATGACGTACAGACACCAGAGAAGAGTAGCAGTGTCGTTTTCTTCATAGCATTCACTGTGGCTTATAAACAGACCCAGATCAGAGGTAAAAATTTCTGAAATCTGAACCCTGTCATGAAAAGTGTGTAGAAATGTCTGTACACTCAGAGACAAATTCAACTCCTATAGAACTATAGACTTGTTCTATCAATATCCAAAATAATATGCATATTGTACGATCAAGAATTGAGTACGAGGCAGTTTAATTTGGAAAGTAAAAAAAAAAAAATGCTACAGCTCCCCTATTGACAAAAGGTTAACACTTTACAATGAAGATCTGTGATAGTTATTGGGATTTTTTACGAATAATTTTTTTAAGAAGGGTTCGAAAAAGGGACGTTTCTTTTTTGTGCTGAGTTTATGTACAGTTGAAGTCAGAAGTTACACTTAGGTTGGAGTATTAAACTTGTTTTTCAACTACTCCACAAATGTCTTGTTAACAACTATAGTTTTTGCAAGTCGGTTTGGACATCTACTTTGTGCATGACACCAACAATGGTTTACAAACAATGGTTTACAGACAGACAATTTCACTAATAATTCCATGTATCACAATTCCAGTGGGTCAGAAGCTACATACACTAAGTTGATGAGCCTTTAAAAAGCTGGAAAATTCCAGAAAATGACATCATTTGAGTCAATTGGAGGTGTACTGTGCATATTTCAAGGCCTACCTTCAAACTCAGTGCCTCTTTGCTTGACATCATGGGAAAATCAAAAGAAATCAGCCAAGACCTCAGAAAAAAATGTAAATCACCCCCACAAGTCTGGTTCTTCCTTGGGAGCAATTTCCAAACGCCTGAAGGTTCCCACGTTCATCTGTACAAACAATAGTACACAAGTATAAACACCATGGGACCACGCAGCCGTTGCTTCTGTCCCTCTCCTCACCCCAACCTGGGCTCGAACCAGGGACCCTCTGCACACATCAACAACCCTCTGCACACATCAAAAACTGCCTCCCACAAAGCATRGTTACTTATCGCTCCACAAAAGCAGCGGCTCTTGCAGAGCAAGAGAAACAACTACTTCAAGGTCTCAGAGCGAGTGACTTCACCAATTGAAACGCTATTAGCACGCACCCCGCTAACTAGCTAGCCATTTCACAATTTCACACCTGTTACATATATATATAAATCTCAATAACATTTTATTAGTTGCAAGAATACTGTATAATAATTTAATTTGAAAAACTCTAAGTTTTGAATCGGGCYTAATTTAGTGTAACTGTTCATAAACTATGTGCCATGGAATTGGTACCTTGAAAATCTCTTCCCAACTATTTTGTTACCTGTATGGCACAGCTGTCCATTTTTTGGTCCTTAAATTAAACGGGTGTACTTTTTTTAATCCTCACAATTTTCTCTAACCAATTCTGGTCTTTAATGCAGGGCCGACAGGCAAGTTCCTAACCTTCTCCCACTTCCACTTGCCTCCTCCAGTTTTGTGATAATGATGCAATCAGTTGGTTGTAATTTTGAGTAGAGCAGACATTTCCATATAGTTTTGTTAACTACATGTGACACAACTCCACCATTCCTATTTATGATATAACTTACAAAGATTATACAGTTTTTATTTTTTCTCCCACAAAAAGTTTATTTTTTGATCAATTAGTATATTTGAGTTTAAACATAATCTTTGTAGTAATATTTGTTCTGTCTTTRCTYGTGGATTAAACTGAAATTGCAACCAGCTTTCTATGGCCTGTTTTAAAAATGGGGATATTTTGGAGATATTTAATTTTCAAATAAACAAAAGTGAGAGGTTGTAATSTGAATAAAGGGGAAGGGCCAATCTTGCACACGGGGTGAGGCATCCTTACTAATCTGCTAGAGAACCATTTCAGATTGAAGTATAGCTTTTGTATGATAGAAGCGTTTAGTGAGAGGTCCACTGCTTTAATATGTTATAATTTCTGCCCTTAGAATTCATATTTATTACATAATTAGGCCTGTTTACTTTTATCTGGCTTGTCGTTCCAAATAAATTGGAATATTTTTTGCTCATATAATTTCTAAAACAAGTCGTTAGATGTAGGCAGGGCCATAAGTAAGTAGGTCAACTGGGATATGACTAAAGAGTTAATCAGGGTGATTTTTCCACAAATAGTATTGTCCTTTCCATGGTAGCAAGATCTTATCTATTTTGCTAACTTTCTATTCAAATGTATTGTGGTGAGATCACTTCTTTCCTTCGGGATATGAATACCGAGAAGGCCTGCTTCACCCTCAGACTATATTATTCGTACACTACACAGTAATGTAAAAGTTGTATTTTTTTGCGATCCAGTATGTAATATGGTGCACTTATCATAATTCGATTGTAATCCAGAGAGGTTAGAACAATTATCTAGATCCTTTATGAGGCTGTGCAGTGATCCAGATTGTGGAATTAAAATAAAACATGAATTGTCAGCTTTGTTTTAAAGCCCTGGATTTCTAGGATTATTGTTGGATCTGATTTTAATATCTAACATTTCGATGACCATAACAAATAGATATGCCAATTGTGGATAACCTTGATTTACTCCTCTTGACAGCTTAATACTTTCTGAGAAGTAGCCATTATTTACTATTTTCACCTAGGGTTACTGTACATAACTTTAACCCATTGTYTAAGAGATTCTCCTACATTAAAATAGTCCAGYCATTTATATATAAATTCCAGTCGTACTTTATCAAAGGTCTTTTCAAAGTCAGTTATGAATACCAGGCCTGGTTTCCCAGATTTTTCATAGTGTTCTAATGTTTTCAGTACTTGTCTTATATTATCTCCAATGTATTGTACATGTAAAAAACCTGTCCGATTAAGATTCCTAATTTCCGACAATAACTTCTTAATTTTATGCGCTATGCATTTTGCTAGAATTTTTGCTTCACAAAAATGAAGTGTAAAGGGCCTCCAATTTTTTTAAATGGACTGGATCTTGATATTTACCACTTGGGTCCTGTTTCGGTAATAATGAAATCAGACCTTCTTGTTGAGTATCTGATAACCGACCGTTTTATAGGAGTGGTTAAAACARGCTGATAACYGACATCTGAGTCCATCCAGAATGGATTGGTATACCCCCACTGGTGCGCCATCCAGCCCTGGAGTCCCCGAGACTAAAAGGCTTATATTGCATCAAAACATTTCTGTACAGCTGTTCATTTTACATTATTAAGATTTTTAAAATGACAGTTAATTTTGGTAAGTGGAGATGGAGGAGACTATATGCTTAAAGTACTTCGGTTCTTCTTTCTAAATACTGTTGTTGAATCATGGTTGACTCTGTCATTTGTAACAAGTTTCAGTAAATTATTTTTGGCAGCATTTCTATGTTGAACATTAAAACATAATTWGTGCATTTTTCCCCATATTCCATCCAGTTCGCTTTATTTTTTATAATATATTACACCTGATCTCCCTTGAATAATTTCTAGTTATTTTTGTTTATATCTAATTTACTCTGAGCCTCTATGGTCCAGTTTTTATTGCTATCTATCTGCACTGCTAGTCCCTCTATTTCTTTTGGTTAAATGAACTATTTTGACATAAATTGCTTTTGTTTTTTAAAGATGAGTATTGAATTGCATGGCCTCTAAAGGCACATTTAAAAGTGTCCCATACAATAAGGSGATCTGCTGTACCTATGTTATGTTGGTAAAAGTCAATTGTCATCCAGTAGGCTTTGATAAAATGTCCAATACCCTCGCCCACATGGAAACTCTGTAAGAGTCATGTGTATGCTAATTATGTGATGGTCCGACCGCATTCTGTCCCCTATCAACACTTTTTAAACGTTTGGTTCCAGCGAGAATGAAATAAGAAATTAGTCAAGACGACTAGGTTGATTGAGCCTCTGCTATGTATATGTCACTAGGTCAGGATAATTAAGCCTCCATATATCCACTAGTTCCAATATATCCATAATATTCTTGATTTCCTTAAGTGCATGAGAGTGATAGTTTGTAATGGTCCATTGAGGTATTTAAAACAGTATTATAATCTCCCTCCATAATAACTGAGTTGTGTGTTGCTTGTAGGTTTCATAAATGATATTAATTTTCAAAGAAGTGTGGATCATCATTATCTGGACAGTACACTCTTAGAAAAAAAGCGTTCCTAAGGGGTTCTTCGGCTGTCCCCATAGGAGAACACTTTTTGGTTCCAGGTAGAACCCTTTTTGGTTCCAGGTAGTAGAACCGTTTTGGGTTCCATATAGAACCCTCTGTAGAAAGGTCCTATAGAACCTTTCTATAGAGGGTTCTTCATGCAACCAAAAAGGGTTCTTTCTACCTGGAACCAAAAAGGGTTCTTCAAAGGGTTCTCCTATAGGGACAGCCAAAGAAAACTTAAAGTTTCTAAATAGCACCTTCTTTTTCTAAGAGTGTATAGATTAATGAGACAAATCTGTTTATGGTCCAATAACATATTTAAAAGGATCCATCTTGCTTTCCTTCTACTGTTCTCTTTCTTCTTCCTCTGCCCCCCCCCCCTCACCCATTCATACACATAAACACACACACACAGCGAAAATAACACACGACTAATTCCTGTACTCTCCCCTCCATCAGATCAGTGCTTATTATGGTCTGTTAAGCAGATGAGTCAGTCTCCTATGACGTAACCACAGTAATCACTGTGTCTGTCCAAGACTCAGGCCCCATATTTTCAGTGTCCATCAGCTAAAATAAGCCTTTTAACGACTGGAGACACACACACACACACAACCTTGCCAATGCAAGAGTAAGAGCTGTTGAGTGTGTGTGTGTGTCTCCAGTCGTTAAAAGGNGTGTGTGTGTGTGTGTGTGTGTGTGTGTGTGTGTGTGTGTGTGTGTGTGTGTGTGTGTGTGTGTGTGTGTGTGTGTGTAGATGAGGCCTAAAGCTTGTGCATAAATTTGTCACTAAGTGGTGAAGAATATGAGTGAAGGGGTCTAATACTGTGGATTGGTCTTTCCTGTGTGATTCAGCTCAGAAGACAAACACCCAATTAGGATGTGAGATGTGTCAATGACTCCTCACTGTCTCAGACGGGAGAGAGAGATTATAGTTTAGTTTTTGTTGATGTTGTTTTGTGTCTTCTCACTTTTGTTTATTGTTTATTTCACTTGTTTTGGCAAGGTAAACATGTTTCCCATGTCAATAAAGCCCCTTTGAATTGACAGGAGTGCAAGAGAGAGAGGGGGTGAGAACAAAAACAAAGCCTACTGTAACACACCAGTAATTATTATCTTCAGATATATACGTAGGAAGTACTAAATAATATATGATCACATCCTAATGTCCTAGAGAGATTTACACTTATCAAAACGTCACGACAGGATAAGCCTACACCAAACACAGCCCTTATTTTAAGTGTTTCTAAAATCCCCAATGGGGAAAATGAATGYTGGAAAAAGGATTAGAACCATTTCCTTGTTTGACCACTAGGTTTTATATTATAACTTCTACTGTGTTACTCTATACAGCCCTATCCTATTTAATGGCCAATAAGGCATAAATAGCCTAGATATGTAGCCTAGTGGTTAAGCATGTTGCGCCAGTAACTGAAAAGTTGCTGGTTTGAATCCCCGAACRGACTAGGTGAAKAATCTGTTGATGTGCCCTTGAGCAAGACACTTACCCCAAAAATCCCTGGGGTTATCTTTACTTTACTATTCATATTTTTTACAACTTTTACTCCACTACATTCCGAAAGAAACTATTCTACTTTTTATTCCATACATTTTCCCTGACAACCCAAAGTACTCATTACATGAATGCTTAGCAGGACAGGAAAATGGTCCAATTCACGCACTTATCAAGAGAACACGTGGTCATCCCTACTGCCTCTGGCCTGGCGGACTCACTAAACAGAGAACACGTGGTCATCCCTACTGCCTCTGGCCTGCCTGGCAGACTCACTAAACACCAAATGCATCTTTGTAAATAATGTTTAGTGTTGGAGTGTCCCCTGGCTATCTGTAATAATGTCTGAGTGTTGGAGTGTAACCCTTTGGCTATCTGTAAAATGTCTGAAGTTTGGAGTGTACCCCTGGCTATATCAGTACATTAAATGTCTGACTTTTGAGTGTTCCCATGGCTATCTGTAATAATGTCTGAGTGTTGGAGTGTACCCCTGGCTATCTGAATAATGTCTGGGTGTCTGGGAGTGTACCCCTCGGCTATCTGTAAATAATGTCTGAGTGTTGGAGTGTACCCCTGGCTATCAGTACATAATGTCTGAGTGTTGGAGTTGTACCCTGGCTATCTGTAATAATGTCTGAGTGTTGGACAGTGTACCCCTGGCTATCTGTAATACTGTCTGAGTGTTGGAGTGTACCCCTGGCTATCAGTACATAAGTTGAGTGTTGGAGTGTACCCCTGGCGATCTGTAAAATGTCTGAGCTGTTGGAGTGTACCCCTGCTATCTGTTAATAATGTCTGAGTGTTGGAGTGTACCCCTGGCTCTGTAAATGTGAGAGTGTACCCCGCTACTGTAATAGTCTGAGTGTTGGAGTGTAACCCCTGGCTATCAGTACATAATGGTCTGAGGTTGGAGTGTACCCCTGGCTATCAGTACATAATGTCTGAAGTGTTGGAGTGTACCCCTGGCTATCTGTAATAATGTCTGAGTGTTGGAGTGTTCCCCTGGCTATCTGTAATAATGTCTGAGTTGTTGGAGTGTACCCTGCTATTCTGTTAATAATGTCTCTGAGTGTTGGAGTTGTACCCCTGGCTATTCAGTATATAATGCTGAGTATTGGAGTGTTCCAATGGCTATCGAAAATGACTGATGGTTGGAGTGTA
>NW_019943070.1:221889-234903 GCF_002910315.2 Salvelinus sp. IW2-2015
CTTTAATGCTTAAGCATCAGGACAGGGAAAACTGTGGTCCAATTCACGCGGCACGTATCAAGAGAACACGAGTCATCACCTTACTGCCTCTGGGCCTTGGCGGACTCACTAAACAGAGAACACGTTGGTCGATTCCCTACTGCCTCTTGGCCTTGGCGGACTCTCACTAATAACAGCAGAAAACACATGGTTATGCCGCTTACCTTGCCCTCTGTCCTGGCAGACTCTACATAATCAGAGAAACATTGCGTCATCCCCTGACTGCCTCTGGCCTGGCAGACTCACTAAACCCCAATGGCAGTCTTTGTAAATAATGTCTGGAGTGTTGGAGTGTACCCCTGGCCTATCTGTATAATGTCTGAGTGTTGGGAGTGTAACCCCTGGCTATCTGTAATAATAGTCTGAGTGTGTGGGGTACCCCTGGCATTATCAGTACATAATGTCTGAGTGTTGGAGTGTTCCCATGGCTAATCTGAATAATGTCTGGACGTGTTGGAGTGTACCCCTGGCTATCTGTAATAATCGTCTGGGTGTTGGGAGTGTACCCCGGCTATCTGTATAATAATGTCTGAGTGTTGAGGGTACCTCGCTGCGCTATCAGTAACTAATGTCTGGTGTTTGGGAGCTGTGTACCGACCCTGAGCCATCTGTAATAATGTCTGAAGTGTTGAGTCTGATACTCCCTTGGCTTTATCTGTAATACTGTCCTGAGTGTTTGGAGTGGTACCCCTGGCTATCCAGTACTAATAAGGGCTGACGTGTGTGGAGTTACGCACCTCGGCTAATCTGATAGGTTAATGTCTGGTGTTGGAGTGTACCACCTGGCTATCTGTAATAAAGTCGGCGAGTGTATGGAGTGTAGCACCCTGGCTAATCTGTAAGTAAAGTCTGAGTGTTTGGAAGTGTTACCCCTGGCTATCTGTAAATAAACTGGTCTGAGTGTTGGAGTGTACCCCTGGCTCATCAGTACAATGTAGTTGGAGGCTGCTATCAGTATGTCTGAGTGTTTGGAGTGTACCCTGGCTAGTCTGTAAATAATGTTCTGAGTGTTGGAGTGTTACCCCTGGCTAATCGTAATAACTGAGTGTGGTGTCCTGCACGATGTTGGATGTTGGAGTGACCCCTGGCTATCTGTAATAATGTCTGAGTGTTGGATGTTCCCCTGCATCATATATAATGTCGAGTATTGGATGTTCCCAGGCTATCTGTACATAATGTCTGATGTTTGGAGTGTACCCCTGGCTATCAGTACATAATGTCTGATGTGAGAGGTACCCTGGCGTATCTGTAATATGTCTGAGTGTTGGAGTTTCCCATGGCTATCTGTAATAATGTCTGAGGTTGGAGTGTACCCCTGGCTATCTGTAAAAGTCTGGAGTGTTGGAGTGTACCCCTCGGCTATCTGTAAATAATGTCTGAGTGTTGGAGTGTACCCCTGGCTATCAGTACATAATGTCTGAGTGTTGGAGTGTACCCCTGGTATCTGTAATAGATGTCTGAGTGTGTTGGATGTGTACCCCTGGCTATCTGTAATGATGTCTGAAGTGTTGGAGTGTACCCCTGGCTATCAGTACATAATGTCTGAGTGTTGGAGATGTACCCCCTGGCTATCTGTAATAATGTCTGAGTGTTGGAGTGTACCCCTGCTATCTGTAATAATGTCTGAGTGTTGGAGTGTACCCCTGGCTCATCAGTAATAATGTCTGAGTGATTGGGAGTGTTCCCAGCCTATTGTACATAATGTTCTGAGTGTTGATGTGTACCCCTTGGCTATCATACATAATGGTCTGCAGTGTTGGAGTGTACCCCTGGCTATCCTGTAATAATGTCTGAGTGTTGGAGTGTACCCCTGGCTATCTGTAATAATGTCTGAGTGTTGGAGTGTACCCTGGCTATCATGTAATAATGTCTGAGCTATTGAGTTCCCTGCTATCTGTCAATAATGTCTGAGGTTGAGTTGTACCCCTGGCTTCTGTAAGATGTATAGTTCTGACGTGTGTGGAGGTGTACCCCTGGCTATCTTGTAATAATGTCTGAGTGTTGGAGTGTACCCCTGGCCTAATCTGTAACAATGTCTGAGTGATGGAGTGTTCCCCTGGCTATCTGTAAATAATGTCTGAGTGGTGGCAGTGTACCCCCTGGCTAGTCTGCTACATAATGTCTGAGTGTTGGAGTGTTCCCCTGGCTATCTGTTAACATAATGTCTGACAGTCTTGGAGTGTACTCCTGGTATCTGTAAATATGCCTGAGTGTCTGAAGGTATGCAAATCCCCTCGTCCCGGCCATCTTGTAGACATTTATAAAAACAAGAGAACAATCGGCCATGCTCACGTCTGTTTATTAATATAAGGGAATTAGAAATGATTGATTGATACTTTTACTTTTGATACTTAAGTATATTTAAAACCAAATACTTTTATACTTTTACTCAAGTATTATTTTTACTGGGTAATTTTCTATTAAGGTATCTATACTTTTACGACAGTTGGATACTTTTCCACCACTGCTTAACCCTAATCGCTCAGGATAACAGTGTCTGCTAAATCACTAAAATGTAGTGAACACTACTTCAATATTATTTTAAAGGTTAATTGGAGGAACTGCACTGCWGTATCCTTTTTACACAAACCTTGAAAAAACAAAGAATGTAATGGATGTTTTCTCATTATCCAATAAAACACTGATCTTTCACTGATGAAATACTTCAAAAGGCAGCCACACTAACGTTGCTGAAGTGAAGAACAGTGACATTTGTGTTGTCTTCACAGCTGAAAACCAATTGAAGTGACTTGCCTTAACACCGAACATCCCAAAGTCAATTGCCGACACTTGCAAAGTTTGCCTTTCCAATTCACGCCTCTCCTCCACAGAGGAAGAGGCGAAGCGAGAGGATTTACTCCTCCCAAAATCTGGCCGCGTGAGATAAGCCCTTTTTATGGAGATCTATGAGAGTGTCAACATACGTTTTACTTTTTTATTTTTCAAGATATATTTAACTAGGTAAATCAGTTAAAAACAAATTCTTATTTTACAATAACGGCTAATTTGATCGAATATACGTTTCGTAATGTTTCAGCTGTTACAAATGTACTGATATAAGTGGATTATCGTAATGTTTCAGCTGTTACAAATGTAAATGTAAAAAGTGGATTCATGTGTCATTCCGGTAACTGAGAAAAAACTACTTCGTTTTGCCTGTTGTTCACACGCGTATTGTGACTCGAAATGGCCCTCTCATTGGCTCGAAATGTTCCACCTGACTTGGCTTCTCTCATTGAGAACATGCATTTCCATTGTTAGTTCGGTTCCTCGGCTATCTTGCCAATATAATATATCATCTTTGTCTCCTCTCATCTCTGGAAGCAAAAAGAACCAGCGAGTCACGTGGAAAACTTCAGTGGGTCATATGACCGAAGTGAACGTACAAGAGTGCAGAGGACACTACACAAACCAGTCCAGCAGGTGAAATATAGCATACCTTTTTTTTTTTACTTGGGCCGATACTTAGGCTATTGCTCTTGGGCACTCGCTAGTTATCGTAGACTCAAATTTCTGCGTAGCTCTGTAAACAGAAGCGTGGTGTGACGCGATGAAGGTGAGCGGTGTGTTGTGGTGTGTGTTCCTGCTCTGGGTGGAGGGCTCCCGGGCTGATACCCCGGCCAACTGCACCTATGAAGATCTGTTGGGTTCCTGGGTGTTCCAGGTATCGAAGGGCGGGCAAGACAAGGGKATCAYCTGCTCTCMGATGGGTAAGAGATGGAGGGACACTCGCAGCGCGCTGCCTTGTTCCTAGAAATAGGGAAGAATTTAACATTTTTAATCTGGCTGTTAACTTGACTCGGTATCCGGCTGTTAACTTGACTCGGTATCCGGCTGTTAACTTGACTCGGTATCCGGTAGCCTAATATTGCGTTTGTTTGTAGCCTATTGACTGCCTTTGTTACAATATCATTGATACAATGTTTGTTACAATTTTCCCCTCTGCCCAATGTTACGTTGTCTAGCCCCTGTTAGCGATACAGAAGAGCCCCAAAGTTGAATTGATAAGTAATTACCAAAACGTTTGTATGTTGGGTTTAAAGACAGCGTTGATAAGTCGATAACGGTGCAKCTGGAGAAGSTGTCTGGCGGTGGACGACCTGGGAAACACGGGCTTTTTTACCCTTATCTACAATCAGGGCTTCGAGGTGGTRCTCAACGACTACAAGTGGTTTGGCTTCTTCAAGGTAGGTTTAAACTCTCGGTTATGCTGATGCAAGTGTTTCATTCAGGGCTACAGTTTAGCTTATACTGGTAACAATACTACGATCTGTTGGTCTGGAAYCTTTTTGGCAGACATGGAAATGCACTTGCCTTGTGCGCTAAGTTTCAGGCTCATCAGATGCATGGCTGGTAACCTTGTAATTGTACTGTTCAAGGTGTAGAAGCCAGCTTTCATCTCAATTACTACATTATTGATACWTTCAGGCTTGTGATTCAAAGTTGCTTTCAGGGCTGTAATTACAGCCTATTTCATTCAGGATAATATTTTGTTTTGCATTCAGTCTTTGTTTCTTTTTCACATGACTCCCTGTTATTGGATCAGGGGATTGTTCTTTCTCCTACATGACTTGTAGTCATCAATTCTGCTTCCTTATTGCAACTGTCTGGACTTGTTTTGGGACAGTGACATACTGTCCCACTACATGCTTTCCTCTAAAAGCCCATTCTTTGTTTGTGGCTTTATGAGCAAGTACATGTCTGCTCACTCTTATTGGAAGCCTTTATCAGGGTAATGGCCACATTTGCATAAAACATTTGACTTGTTGCACTTTTGCTTTTAAAGATGAGGGTGACTTATTTTTTTAAATCTTCAACTCGGGCCATAAAGATGACATTCAATATCTTATGTGATGTCATTCGTCTCCACACAAATGTGTGCACATGCAGTGACAGTTTCTCCTCTGTTCCAYTACTCTGAGAAGGACTCTGAGGTGACCAGCTACTGGGACCAGACTCTGCCAGGCTGGGTCCATGATTCTCTGGGGAACAACTGGGCCTGCTTCACTGCCAAGAGGGTAGTCCCAGTACCCCCTCACTCTGTGCGCACACACCTCTACTCCCACAATGACCTCCTGTGAGTATTCTTATGGGTTTTATAGATGTTTTGAGACACTGAGACTAAGAATAATAATGGTGCCCAATAATCCCCTCTACAATTTCACATTGAAGTTCTATAGTTGGCTAGAAGGCAACTTTTCATCCATGGTGCCATTTTTACTGTTGCTCATATTGAAAAGCAAGCGATCTGCTTGGGCTTTATGCTTTCTATTTACATTGGCTGTGGCAATGCTCATGTTTGTCTCACCTAAGTGTGTGTGTTATATTCTGAGAATTGCAGTTCTCTCCCTCGGATGCTCTAGTGGCCTGCATTTGTCATTTCCTAAGCGTGTAGATGTTTACCCCCCCACCCCACCCCCCCTGCTCTTCCTTCTCCCCAGGCTGCTCTCTCTTCTCCCCCCCTGCTCTCTCTTCTTCTCCCCCTGCTCTCTCTTCTCCCCCAGGCTGCTCAGAGGTCCTACAAACACAACTTGACTTCATAACTCCATCAATATGGCCAGAGCTCCTGAAACCACCGCCTACAGTGAACTGAGACCTACACTCTGCAGCAGCTAAAGCACAGGGCTGGGGGACCAGCCTCACACATCCCCAGGTACAGTCACTCACTTGTGAAACTGATACGTTGACACATGAATTCAATAGTTATGAGTCATTTTGGGGAACTTCAGACTACAGCTCCAAGGAAGAAGCAGGGGTAAATGAGCCATTCAGATGTGAGATGTGACTTCTGAAAGAATAGTCATGACTGAGTCTTAGGATAGGGGGTGGAAGACTAGTGCACACTTCAGGAAGGTAGGGAATAAGATCACATCAGTTGTGACCGGTCGGTATGAAACAGGACTTTACAACAGAGGTACTAGCTAAAGGTGTCCAATAAACTCATTTTGGAGTAATTGTAAAAAGTAAATCTATGGTGGCCCTGGTCTCTATACTCCTCCCCAGACGTGTTGGCCCTGCCTCTGTAACAGTAATGCTAGTCAAGATGGCGGCCGGCCTCCCTGAGCGCTGGGACTGGAGAGACGTCGACGGTGTCAACTACCTCAGTCCTGTCCGCAACCAGGGTAACACACCGGGTCAAATACCTACTCTTCTATCATGCCTCTCGGCAGTGTCTCCTCTCCCAACCCCTGTATCATGTTCAGGRGATCTGCTGCTCTACAGATCATGCAGTACCATTGTCACACCAGTTTTTTTTCTTTCTGGTTAAACAATGTGGACTGCTAAATCAAAGGCCACATAGTCCCTCTGGATTATAATGTTCCTGTCTCAACCCCGCAGACAGTGTGCTCYTATGTCTACAGATCAAGCATAGTGAGTGGTTGGATGGCTGGCTGAGGGGAGGGGCGGGGGGGGGCACTACAGGGCTGGGATTTAGGAGCGCTGTTGAAAGGTTAAGAGGCCTACTGCTGTGTGTGTGGTTGCTGCCTGGGGCTAAAATAGGTTGACTATGATTCACTGACTGCTTGACTGGGTGTCTGGTTTTTACAGTGGTGATTATAGCAGAGAAGTGTTAGATTGGTTGTGACAGTGCAGGGTTTGACTTCTACTCTGTCGGCTCCAGCTTCGTGTGGTAGCTGCTATTCTTTTTCCTCGATGGGAATGTTGGAAGCTCGTGTCAGGATCCAAACAAACAACACTGAGACGCCCATCTTCAGTCCACAGTAAGTTGTCTCCTGCGCCCAGTACTCACAAGGTAACACCTGTACACATACATGCTGCATAATTGTGTTTTAATGATGTGAGTATTTCTCCTCTCTAACCCTCACTGCTCTCCCTCTCAGGTTGTGACGGTGGTTTCCCCTACCTCATTGGAAAGTACGTCCAGGACTTTGGGGTCGTGGACGAGTCGTGTTATCCGTAAGTTGGGAAGGATTCCCCTTGTGATGTTCCCAATGGCTGTCTCCGCCACTACGCCTCGGACTACAGCTACGTGGGAGGGTTCTACGGAGGTTGCAGTGAGTCTGCCATGATGCTGGAACTGGTCAAGCATGGCCCCATAGGGGTGGCCTTCGAGGTGAGACACACACACACGTTGGCTAGTTTGTGTATTGGCTAGCTCTGAGTAATGGCCAGTATGTTTGTCAAGTCAATATGGCCAGGTGTGTTCCTCACACTGTTTTCCTCCAGGTGTATCCTGACTTCATGCACTATAAGGAGGGTATCTACCATCACACGGGCCTCCATGACTCCTACAACCCGTTTGAGCTGACCAACCCCGTGGTGCTGCTGGTGGGCTACGGCCAATGTCACGTCACGGGTCAGAAGTTCTGGGTGGTGAAGAACAGCTGGGGGACAGAGTGGGGCTTCTTCAGGATCTGACGAGTGTGCCATCGAGAGCATCGCCGTGGCAGCCAAGCCCATCCCCAAACTTTAGAGGAGGTTGTCAAATTGTTGTTTTCCCAATTGGAGGCTAGCCTGATACTTTGGCCCCAAGTCTGAAATGGTTTTTGTTTTGAAGTTTAGTTTTTGTGTAGCTGATAGAAGCTCAATCAAATGGCTGGAACATTGATATAAATAATCAGTAACTGAAGCTTTTCAACTTGCTTGCTAGACTCGGCTCCTTGCCAACCAAAGATGCATTCTTGGGAATGATGCCTAAAGGGAACTTGCTTTAATTCACAATGTAACTGGAATTTGTAGTTAAAGAGTTTTGTATTTCGGTTTTTGATAGGTCAGAGGACCTCAGTTATTTATCTCAGGGAAGCATAGGGGAGATTAACTTGCCCTATCATCTCCATATGTCCTCTCTGCTATGTCGTCTCTCTGCTATGTCGTCTGTCCTTATCTGTGTGATACGTCTCCTGGGGACCTTCAGAAGGGATTGCTGTCTCATCAGTGTAGAAAGGGACACAATGTCAGTGCCTTGATGTTTCTCTCCTTTCAGAAGTAGTTGTTTCATTAGACATATGCTGTAGTTTTCCAATAAGTTCACATGATGCAAAGATTTGCACAGGTTTTCTGTTTTGAAATAAAACTAATAAAGTTGATTTTTACAATTATTAGTGGTGTGTACCCTTTTTCTGACAAATATAAATAGGTTTCTGCTGTATGCACAGAACTCTATGGCTAGAACAATGCAGGTCTTGCACCTCCTTTTTCTGGAGTTGCACAACTAACTCGGATATTTGGAGAGGAACAAACTCGAGGCGAGACTTCAGTCTTCAGATGGGGTAGCCCAGCCCCACGCGCTCACGTCTGACCTCGCGCTGAGCCTGGCGAGTCACAAGGTCCCGATGTTCACTTCTTCCCCACTTCTCTGGGCGTTCCTTCCGGATCGTTAGAGCGCACCGCTCCTCATTCTCGCGCCTCATCTTCTTCCCCTCTCCCCTCACTGTGTATTAATGCTCTACCSTAGCGCTCCGCGGTCGCCATGCAGAACAACTACAAGGAGCACCTCTATAAGATCCTGGTAATAGGGGACCTGGGGGTGGGGAAGACTAGCATCATCAAGCGCTATGTTCACCAGAACTTCAGCCCCAACTACCGGGCCACGATAGGAGTGGACTTCGCCCTGAAGGTCCTTAACTGGGAGCAAGAGACTGTTCGGCTACAGTTATGGGACATAGCAGGTAGGCGACTCATTACGCGTGACAGTAATCAAATGGGAACACAGGCAGGCCCGTTTTGATGTTATGCTATTTGGCCACTTGACGTTCCAGCGTAAGACGCAGGGAGGGAACTGTAGTGGTGTCAGGTCGGCGGTTCCGTTCACTACATACTAGTTTCTTTGGAGTGATKATTAGACTATCAAAATGATTGGACTTGTATACTGGCGGCCACGTACAGTATCAGACATACGRATTATCAATGTTTCATAGGCCAACGATTCTGTTCGTATGCAAATGTTGGGAAGCGTGGACAGTTAAGGCCTATACACATACMGTGTTCATCGAACCTCAAGTGAGTGTCGGTTATTAGAGAAATTCTTCTGACGCACCCTGGACTGCTGCGCGCGCTCCATCACCAGTCCCATGTGCTCTGGCCTATACAGCCGGGGCGCACGCCCGCATGTACAGTCATGTGTCTAGCACTCGTGAGGGAGATTTGGGGCTCAGAATGGGCTTATTGTGAATAGGAACCGACAGGATTCTTCTGGGATCGGGAATGCCGTCTCCACCTTCTGCGGTGCAGCCTATTGTATTCAGAATAGCTGAATGCGTTGCTTCATTTAGGTACATTTAGAGGGATATTGTGTACTGTTTTCTCATATCCTTCATTTAAATGGTTGTATTCCTTAATGAGACATTAATGCAACGTCCCAGTCTTAAGTATGGCCTCTGCTAAGAGGTCTCAACCTTTATGGTACAGGGGTTCTGTTTACCCTGCTTACATGATCAGAACCATTCAAAGCTTTGGAATGAAACAGATCTAGCAGCATTCTGTGCACCAACACAAAGTTGAGCCAGGAGAACTCATGTTGAAGTGGTCAACTTAAATTGAAAATAGGAGTGTGGCTGGTTGCTCAGCTGATACTGTCAGTTGGTAGTCAGCTGATGTTAATTCAGACTGGAGTTTCTGCCTGGCCTGAACTAGCCGTGCTCCATTAATCATGCCCGGGTAGAATGTCACACCTAGGCCCCATCCCAGATGTACCTGTAGTCTAGACCCTATGCACTTGTGGAGAGCTGAGAGTATTTGACAGGTGGAAGATTCAGCATATTGCTTTTACAAATCCAATCAATCATGCGTAGGGCGTAGGCTCTAGACAGTGGTGGAAAAATTACCCATTTGTCTTGAGTAATAGTTAAGATACTTTAATAGAAAATGACRCAAGTGAAAGTAACCCAGTAAAATACTACTTGAGAAAGTATTTGGTTTTTAAACATACTTAAAAAAAATATATATATAAGTAGTCATTTTAAATACCTTATATTAAGCAAACCAACGGTATATTATAAAAAATATTTAAAAAATTCGGATAGCCAGAGGCACACTCCAAACACAAATAATTGACAAACTAATAATTTGTGTTTAGTGAGTCCGCCAGATCAGAAGCGGTAGGGATGACCAGGGATGTTCTGTTTAGTGAGTCTGCCAGATCAGAAGCGGTAGGGATGACCAGGGATGTTCTGTTTAGTGAGTCCGCCAGATCAGAAGCGGTAGGGATGACCAGGGGTGTTCTCTGTTTAGTGAGTCCGCCAGATCAGAGGCAGTAGATGACCAGGGATGTTCTGTTGATAAGTGTGATTTGGACAATTTTCCTGTCCTTCTCAGGATTCACAATGTAACGAGTACTCTTGCATGTCAGGGAACATGTATGGAGTAAAAAGTAGATTATTTTCTTTAGGAATGTACGAAAGCAAAAGTTGTCAAAAACATAAATAGTACAGTAATGCACCTCACCAAACTACATTTTGAATGTCAGCATTCACATTTCAAGACGTAACATGCAAACATATCTTAACTTGATTGCTGACAAGCAAAACATTTTGGGACTATATCAACAATGGACTAATGAAACAAATACCGTAATATKGTTTTTGGGTGGACTTTTCCTTTKAGTAGTGCTTTAAATAATTTTTTATGAAGTACTTTACACCACTGGATCTAGGGGGGCCATTTGGGATTGGGCCCTATCAAAGACTATGGCCGTGAACAACTGGTAAACAGCTTTGATAATGACTATAGAAGTCAGTGATAAATGTCTGAACACACTGGTAAACAGCTTTGAAATAACTATAGAAGTCAGTGATAACATCTGAGCACACTGGTAAGCAGCTTTGATATGACTATAGAAGTCAGTGATAATATTTGAACACACTGGTAAACAGCTTTGATAATGACTATAGAAGTCAGTGATAATGTCTGCAACCACCGGTAAAGCAGCTTTGATAATGACTAAGAAGTCAGTGATAAGTCTGAACACACTGGTAAACAGCTTTGATAATGACTATAGAAGTCATGATATGTTTGAAACACTGGTAAGAGCTTTGATAATGACTATAGAAGTCAGTGATAATGTCTGGAACACACTGGTAAACAGCTTTGATAATGACTATAGAAGTCAGTGATAATGTCTGAACACACTGGTAAACAGCTTTGATAATACTATAGAAGTCAGTGATAATGTCTGAACACACTGGTAAAAGCTTTGATAATGACTATAGATGTCAGTGATAATGTTGAACACACTGGTAAACAGCTTTGATAATGACTAGAAGTCAGTGATAATGTCTGAACACACTGGTAAACAGCTTTGATAATGACTATAGAAGTCAGTGATAATGTTTGAACACACTGGTAAACAGCTTTGATAATGACTATAGAAGTCAGTGATAATGTCTGAACACACTGGTAAACAGCTTTGATAATGACTATAGAAGTCAGTGATAATGTCTGAACACACTGGTAAACAGCTTTGATAATACTATAGAAGTCAGTGATAATGTCTGAACACACTGGTAAAACAGCTTTTGATAATGACTATAGAAGTCAGTGATAATGTCTGAACACACTGGTAAACAGCTTTGATAATGACTATAGAAGTCAGTGATAATGTCTGAACACACTGGTAAACAGCTTTGATAATGACTATAGATGTCAGTGATAATGTTTGAACACACTGGTAAACAGCTTTAATAATGATCTGAAGTCAGTGATAATGTCTGAACACCACTGGTAAACAGCTTTGATAATGATATAGATAGTCAGTGATAAATGTCTGAACACACTGGTAAACAGCTTTGATAATGACTATAGAAGTTAAGTGATAATGTCTGAAACACACTGGGTTATAAACAGCTTTGATAATGACTATAGAAGTCAGTGATGGGAGTGGGAGTCAGAGTAAAACATTCCACGTGTACTTATTACACTGCTGTTAGCAGAGGAATTTACAGACACGATGACCTCTCTCCCTCTCCTCTCCCTCTATATCTATAATAATAGTTGTCTGTGTGAAATTCCTCATCAGACTCCTTTGTCTGTCATGTGAGTTGTGCTGTCTTTGGAAAAACCATTACTACAGGTGCCCCGCACCTACTGTACCGGTAGACCCTGTATATAGCCTCCACATTGACTCTGTACCGGTACCCCCTGTATATAGCCTCCACATTAACTCTGTACCGGTACCCCCTGTATATAGCCTCCACATTGACTCTGTACCGGTACCCTCTGTATATAGCCTCCACATTGACTCTGTACCGGTACCCCCTGTATATAGCCTCCACATTGACTCTGTACCGGTACCCGAGGGCACTCATTGCCGGCGATGGGTACCAGGGCGTTACAGAGGTCAATGTGTAGACGTGGCTAGAATCAAGCAAGGGGCCTTCAACCGCGGGATAGCCGCCTAGCGGTACCTCGGCGACTACAGAGTCAATTGTGTAGAGAGGCGACCTGAGTATATGACAAGGCGACAGTGTCCCACGCCGGTAACAGAGTCAATGTGGGCTATATTCAGGGACATACATGGTGCACTCGATTCTGGCCTTTGTAACTCAATGGTACCCGGGTACAGAGTCAATTTGGGACTAATACAGGGCGCGCCCCCCGGAATCGTCCTGATCTGAACGATCGTCTTGGTACCGGTACTGAGTCCAATGTGGAGCTATATACGAGGGTAGGTACGTACAGAGTCAAGTGTGGAGCTATACTACCAGGGGGTACTGTGTTTTTTTTATTTACAGAGCTACTTTAACTATATGGCGTAGAAGTATTAAACACGCGTATCAGGATATCAATGTGAGCAGGCCTATCATACAGCGGTGTACTGGTACAGCAGTCAATTGTGGAGGCTATATACAGGGAAGTACCGGTACAGAGTCAATGTGGGAGGCTATATACCAGGTCCCCACCGCGGTTTACGGTACAGAGTCAATGTGGGACTGATATTACAGGGGGTACCAGTACAGAGTCAATGTTGGAGACTATATACGGGGTACGGTACGAGTCAATGTGGAGACTATTACAGGC
>NW_019943071.1:0-21841 GCF_002910315.2 Salvelinus sp. IW2-2015
CAGAGAGAGATGCAAAGCAGTGCGACAAAAACAACAACACAGAGTTAATCATGGTATAGAAACGTACAGTCAATACTACATAGAAAAAATCTATGTACTTTTTGGCTTTTGATACTGTTACCATGAGATTCTCATTTCAATAATTTGTCCAAATTCAACTTTCCCTCCCGATGCCTTGTGATGGATGAAATCATACCTTGAAGGCAGAACTCAGTGTGTGAGTGAGCAATGAGCTGTCGCCCACTCTTAGCTATGTGTGGGGCGTGCCCAAGGGTCAATACTGGGGCCCTCCTGTTAAGCTGTACATTTATGATCTGCCTTCTGTCTGTACTGGGTGTGAATTCAAATGTATGCAGATGATACAGTGATATATGTGCATGCAAAGAGCAACACACGCTGCACAAGAAACTCACTCTGTAATGGTCCAGGTTACAAAGTGGCTCCAGTGACCGTGTTTTGCATCTCAATGTGAAAAAAACTGTTTGCATGTTCTTCACAAAGAGGGCAAACATATGCTACTGAAGCCAGATGTCTATGTGTCAGGGAGAAGCTCCAGTTGGTATCTGATTTTTAAGTAACCCTTTGGCATCATCTCTATTCAAAAAGCCATGTGAAAAAGGTAATTCAGATAACCAAATCACACCTAGCTAATTTCCGATGTTATACGAAATTGTTTGACTACAGAGTAGAAAACTGTAACTTCAAATCTATGATACTCCCCACTTAACATACTGCTTGACTAGTTGGCCCAGCTGCCTGTACAACACTAATAAAACCTATTTCAGTCTGTCTCCAATTACAGGCTCTCAAGTCTTGATTGGAAAACCGCAATAGCCATCACATCACTGTTACAAAGTCAACACAGAAAATAAGCATAGAGCTCCTAAGTGGAAATAAGCTTGTGCAATACCACCTGAGAACTAGCCAATCCAGTTCTTGTATTCAAATTCCTAAATGGCCTGGCTCCCCCCCACTCAGTATTTTTGTTAAACAGAAACCCAAACCATATGGCAGCAGATCCACAAAGGTTCTGCACATGAGGTTGACCGCTATAGTTCCCTTAAGGAAAATGCACCTTCTAGTAAAATCCGCTTTCTCTGATGAGAGCTTCCCAATGTCTGGAATACATTGCCATCAGACAACACAATAACTGAACCACATATCACACTTTCACAACATGCCATGAAGACTAAGGCTACAGGTAATCAGATTTGTGATCATAATTCCCAAGGCTGTGTATTGCCGCATTCCATGTTGTCTGTTGCGTGTAGCCTTTGTGAGGTGGTGAGAAACACTTTGTTGCTTTTATGAATTTTGTCTTGCTGATTTTTGTTCTATGTTGCTTCTCTCTGTATGCTACGTCTTGCTTGTCCTATGTTGCTTCTGTCTGTGTGCTATGTCTTGCTGTCCTATGTTGCTTCTGCGTGTGCTCACTGTTCAATGATTGTTTATATTGTAATTGATTTTAATAACCGCCCAGGGACTGCGGTTGAAAATAGCCGGCTGGCTAAAACCGCACTTTTACTGAACGTTGATTAACTTCTTTAGGGTAGGGGGCAGTATTTTCACGTCCGGATGAAAAGCATGCCCAGAGTAACGGCCTGCTACAAAGCCATAAAAGTAGAATAATGCATATTATTAGTAGAATTTGGATAGAAAATCCTCTGAAGTTTCTAAAACTGTTGAATGATGTCTGTGAGTATAACAGAACTCATATGGCAGGCAAAAACCTGAGAAAAAATCCAACCAGGAAGTGGGAAATCTGAGGTTGGTCGATTTCAACTCAGCTCCTATTGAAGATACATTGGGATTTTGGTAACTGTTGCACTTCCTAAGGCTTCCAATAGATGTCCCAGTCGTTAGAACTTGTCTGATGCTTCTAATCTGTGAAGTGGGGCGAAGGAGAGAGGAATGAGTCGGTCTATCATGACTGAACATGCCCTGACCATGCGCGTTCACGTGAGAGGCGAGCTCTGTTCCATCGCACTCTGAAGACAATGGAATACTCCGTTGAACATTATTGAAGAATTATTGTTAAAAACATCCTAAAGATTGATTCAATACTTTCGTTTGTCATGTTTTTACGGACTGTAAATATAACTTTGTTTAACTTTTCGTCCGTCTTTCCATTGACTGCCCACGCGTCGTGAGTTTTGGAAAGTGTACTGAACGTTAGAACAACAAGGAGGAATTTGGACATTAATGATGACATTATCGAACAAAACAAACATTTATTGTGGAACTGGGATTCTGGGAGTGCATTCTGATGAGATCATCAAAGGTAAGTGAATGTTTATAATGTTACTTCTGACTTTGTTGACTGCTAAATTTGGCGGATATATTGTGTCTTGATTGGGCTCTGAGCGCCGACTCAGATTATTGCATGGTTTGTTTTTTTCGTAAAGCTTTTTTAAATCTGACACAGCGGTTGCATTAAGGAGAAGTGCATCTAAAATTCCATGCATAACAGTTGTACTTTTTAGCAATGTAATTATGAGTATTCTGTAAATTGATGTGGCTCTCTGCAAAATCAAAGGATGTTTTGGAACTTCTGAACGTAAGGCGCCAATGTAAATCAGATTTCTGATATAAATATGAACTTTACGAACAAAACTACATGTATTTGTTGTAACACGAAGTCCTATGAGTGTCATCTGATGAAGATCATCAAAGGTTAGTGATTTCATTTATCTATATTTCTGCTTTTGTGAATCCTCTCTTTGGCTGGAAAAATGGCTGTGTTATTCTGTGAATAGGCACTACCTAACATAATCGTGTGGTTTGCTTCATCGTAAAGCCTTTTTGAAATCGGACACTGTGGCTGGATTTACAACAAGTGTATCTTTAATGTGCAATGTCCCTGTAAAAATAAAATAACTCAAACTCAAACTCAAATGTACAATGTGTGCAGTGTAGTAAAATCAGGGAGGTAAGGCATAAATAGGCCATAGCGGCGAAATAATTACAATTGAGGATTAACACTGAGTGATAGATGTGCAGATAATGATGTGCAAGTAGAGATACTGTGGTGCAAAAGAGCAAAACAATAAATAACAATATGGGTGAGGTAGTTTGGGTGGGCTATTTACAGATGGGCTGTGTACAGGTGCAGTTGATTCGGTAAGCTGCTCTGACAGCTGATGCTTAATGTTAGTAAGGAGATATAAGTCTCCAGCTTCAGTGATTTTTTTGCAATTTGTTCCAGTCATTGGGCAGCAGAGAACTGGAATGGAAAGGCGCCAAAGGAGGTGTTGGCTTTGGGGATGACCAGTGAAATATGCTGCTGTAGGCGTGCTCCGGGTGGGTTTGCTATCAGTGAGCTGAGATAGCGGGGCTTTACCTAGCAAAGACTTATAGGTGACCTGGACCCAGTGGTTTTGGTGGTGAATATGTAGCAAGGGCCAGCCAACGAGAGATACAGATCGCAGTGGTGGGTAGTATATGGCGCTATGGTGACAAACAGATGGACTGTGATAGACTACATCAATTTGCTGAGTAGAGTGTTGGAGGCTATTTGTAAATGGCAATCGCGAAGTCAAGGATCGTTAGAATAGTCGTTTTACGAGGGTATGTTTGGCAGCATGAGTGAAGGATGCCTTTGTTGCGAAATAGGAAGCCGATATGATTTCAGTTTGGATTGGAGATGCATAGTGTGAGTCTGGAAGGAGAGTTTACAGTTTTACCAGATACCTAGGTATTTGTAGTTGTCCCATATTCTAAGTAGAACCGTCCAGAGTATTGATGCTAGTCAGGCGGGGCGGGCAGGTGCGGGCAGCAATCGGTTGAAGAGCATACATTTAGTTTTACTTGCATTTAATGAGCAGTTTGGAGGCCACGGAAGGAGTGGTTGTATGCATTGAACTCGTTTGGGCAGGTTTGTTAACAGTGGTCCAAAAGAAGGGCCAGATGTATACAGAATGGTGTCGTCTGCGTGGAGGGTGGATCAGAGAATCACCAGCAGCAATAGCGACATCATTGATTAAACAGAGAAAAGAGTCGGCCCAATAATTGAACCCTGTGGCACCCCCATAGAGACTGCCAGAGGTCCGGACAACAGGCCTCCAATTGACACATCTGAACACTAATCTGAGAAGTAGTTGGTGAACCAGGCGAGGCAGTATTTAGAAACCAAGGCTATTGAGTCTGCCGATGAGAAGCGGTGATTGACAGAGTCGAAACCTTGCCAGGTCGATGAGGACGGCTGCACGTCTTTTATTGATGGCGGTTATGATATCGTTTATGGACCTGAGCGTGGCTGAGGTGCGCCCATGACCAGGCTCGGAACCAGATTGCATAGTGGAGAAGTATGGTTGGATTCGAAATGTTCGGTGATCTGTTTGTAACTTGGCTTTCGAAGACTTTAGAAAGGCAGGGCAGGATGGATATAGGTCTGTAACAGTTTGGGTCCATTGTCGCGGGATGACGCGAAAACAGGAGAATAGGGTTGAACAGAGTAATAGGGTTGCAACAATTTTGGCGATAGTTTTTAGAAAAAGGGTCCAGGGGCCGCCGCGGGGGGGATGGGGGGTGCTTGGGAAGTTGCTGGGAGGAGGTGCTCCTATTCCTCCATTATTTACGGTGTCCCAAACCACCTTTTTTTTTAGTGCTCCAGGAGGATGCACATCTTTGTTTGAAAAATCTAGCTTTTGCTTTCCTACTGCGTGTTATTGGCTTCTTCTCCCCCTGAACTATACTTCGGCGGGACTATCGATGCTAATAGCAGTACGCCAAACGGATTTAATGTGCTGGTCAAGGCAGTCAAGTCTGGAGTGCACCAAGGCTTATATCTTTTCTTAGTTCTACATTTTTGAATAGGGCATGCCTTATTTAAGATGATGAGGAAAGCACTTTGAAGAACAACCAATTCATCTGGTGCGTTGGGAAGGAGAATAAAAGGAGCAGATTTCTGGGCGGGTAAGATAGATTCTGGGCATAATGTACTGACAAGGGTATGGTAGGATATGAGTACAGTACGGTACCTTGGCATTGAGTGATGATGAGAGAGGTTGCATCTCTGGAGGCACCGATTAAGCAGGTGAGTTCCTGCATGTGTGGGGCTGGGTAAAAAGAGCTATCTAAGGCATGTTGAGCGGGACTGGCGGCTCTACAGTGAAATAAAGCAATAAGAACTAACTGAAACAGCAGTAGACAAGTCATCTTGACATTAGAGAGAGTCATAAAGCAATCACATGTGTTGATTGGGAGAGCTAAGACAACAACGGGTAAATGGTGATGAATGGGCAGAGAGGGTCAGTTCGGTACACACAGGACGTGAGATTGAGGCTGGGGCCGACAGATAAACAAAATTATGTACTGCGTTAGTGAACAGTCCAGCAGGCATCAGCTGTGTAGCCAAGTGATCATAGGGTCCAATGAGCATCAATAGGTGAGTCAGGGAGCCATTCGGTAGTTGCTTCTATGCTAGGCGAGCGGGAGACATGGCGTTCAGAAAGCTAGCGGGCCGGGGTTAGCAGATGGGTKTTCGGCGACATCGCAACGGAAAAGCCTGTTGAAGCCACATCGAACGAWTACGTCGGTAGACCAGTCGTGATGGATCGGCGGGGCTCGGTGTCGACAATAAAGGGTCCAGGCCAATTGGCAAAAGAGGTATTGTAGCCCAAGAGTTAGCTGGTATACTTTGTTGGCTAGCCGAGAGATGGGCCTAGCTCGAGGCTAGCTCTAGGCTAACTGGTGCTTGCTTCGGGACAGAAGCGTTAGCCAACAATAGCCACTCGGTTGCAGCTAGCTATCTGCGATGATCCGGTGTAATGGTCCAGAGCTTGTGGCAGGAATCCGAGAAGAGCAGTTCGATATGCTCTGGGTTGATATCGCGCTGTGCAGACTGGCAGGTATTGACCGAGCTAAAGCTGGCTTGTGTTCGAGCTAAAGGTGAAGACCGCAAGCAGTGGCTAACAATGACTACTAGCTAGTAGCTAGTTAGCTGGCTAGCTTCTGATGGAGGTTCCAGTTATAAAGTATAAAAATAACAGATTCGTACCACATTGGGTGAAGCTGGTTGCAGGAAAGTATATTTAGATCGTAGATGGAAAGTGACATTAAAATATATACAAAAAAAAACAGAAGAAACAATCTACTTACATGGTACAAGACCAACACATATCCGACTGCTACGCCATCTTAAGTGCATGAGGTGATAGTTTGTACCGTGATTTCCTTTACGGTCCATAGAGGTATTTAAAACCGTATTATAATCTCCCACCATAATAATAATAGAGTCTGTATTGCTTGTAGGGTTTATAAATTATTATATATATTTTCAAAGAAGCGTGGATAATCATTATTTGGACCATATAGGTGAATGGGCCATATCTGTTTATGGTCCAATAACATATTTAACCATCTCCATTTACCTTGAGATCTGTTTGACAATTTTTACATTTGGATTAAAATTACTGTTAATTAATTTCATCACTCCTATCATCACTAAGTGTTGCCCCCCCCCCACCCTTGGGTCGTGCCGTGGGGGAGATCTTCGTGGGCTATACTCGGCCTTGTCTCAGGATAGTAAGTTGGTGGTTGAGGATATCCTTCTAGTGGTGTGGGGGCTGTGCTTTGGCAAAGTAGGTTGGGTTATATCTGCCTGTTTGGTCCTGTCCGGGGGTATCGCCTCCCGACCCCTCCTGTCTCAGCCTCCAGTATTTATGCAACAATAGTTTATGTGTCTGGGGGCTAGGGTCAGTCTGTTATATCTGGAGTATTTTCCTGTCTTATTCGGTGTCCTGTGTGAATTTAAGTATGCTCTCTCTAATTCTCTCTCATCTTTCTCTCTTCTTTCTCTCTCTCTCTTTCTCTCGAGGACGTAAGTCCTAGGACCATTCCTCAGGACTACCTGGCCTGATTACTCTTTGCTGTCCCCAGTCCACCTGGTCGTGCTGCTGCTCCAGTTTCAACTGTTCTGCCTGTGGCTATGGAACCCTGACCTGTTCACCGGACGTGCTACCTTGTCCCAGACCTGCTGTTTTCACTCTCTAGAGACACCATGTGCCGTAGAGATACTCTGATGATCGGCTATGAAAAGCCAACTGACATTTACTCCTGAGGTGCTGACCTGTTGCACCTCTACAACCACTGTGAATATTATTATTCTGACCCTGCTGCTCATCTATGATCTTGGACATGTTCTGTTATAATCTCCACCCGGCACAGCCAGAAGAGGACTGGCACCCCCCAATCAAATACATTTGATTGATTGATTGCTTTGAATTTCTTTGCCCATGGGAGAAATACATTTTGCCCCCCAGTCCTTTTTCCACACAACTTTATCTAAACGTGTTGAATAGATATTATAAATATAGATATATTCCTTCTCTTTTAGCCAGGTAAATACTAATAGTCTTTTATTATTATCTGTTAAGCCATTACAATTATAACTGGCTATACTTATTTCACCATTTACCATAATGAGATACAAGTTTCAAATCTATTTATCATAACATATGTTTGTAAACTCACCATTAAAAAGTAGCATAGTGATTGAGTGCCCATATAGCTATACCATGATAATTGCTTTGCTACTAAGTAAACCTCCAATTGTTCCCCACTATTCCCCCACATAAAACCCCTCCCCATCCCAAGTTGGGTTGTCATCCAGTGACCAGCAGACCACCCACGTTCCCGGTCTCAGGGCCCCCGAGCGCCGGGACCCATCCTTCGAAAAGAGCACACAGTGCACCCACAGAACAGAAGCAGATCAACCGCCAAAAGCATTTCCATCGCCCTCACTTCGATTTGCATTATATATAGCTATTAAAAAATATATTAATATTAAAAATCTTGCTTATCTTAATTTCCATAATGAACAAATGAATTTTCGTAATAATGTAGGCAGTTCATGCTAAGGATTGTTACCTGTAACCAGGATTGCCATTACAAAAATTACATTTTTGGCAAGAAATTATATTTTTAGCAAACAATTATTGAGATTCATCCTATATTGTCCCTAACATCTTTACTCCCTTGCAACAGTTGTGGGATACATACACACACACAAACACTCATACACTGTCACGATCGTCGTAATGAGGCAGAGTGGACCAAGGCGCAGCGTGATAACAATACATCATTCTTTATTGAAGAGACACGAGAAGACGAAAACGAAACGACACTATACACACTAAACAAAACAACAACAGACGAACGTGAAGCTACAAAAGAAAGTGCAAACATAAGCTACTGACGTTAGACATAGACAATTCCCACAAATCCCCAACACAAAACAAGCCACCTATATATGATTCTCAATCAGGGACAACGATAGACAGCTGCCTCTGATTGAGAACCATATTAGGCTGAACATAGAAACAGACAAACTAGACACACAACATAGAATTCCCACCCAGCTCACGTCCTGACAAACACTAAACAAGCAAGACACACAAGAACTATGGTCAGGACGTGACAGTACCCCACTCCGGCGCCACCCTAAAACTCCAGGGGAGGGTCTGGGTGGGCATCTGTCCGCGGTGGCGGCTCCGGCGCAGGACGAGGACACCACTCCACCATTGTCTTTGTCCCCCTCCTTAGCGTCCTTTGAGTGGCGACCCTCGCCCCCGACCCTGGTCTAGGACCTTCACAAAGGTCCCCCTTAAATAGAGGAGATATTCAGGACAGAGAGGTAGCTCAGGACAGAGAGGTAGCTCAGGACAGAGGGTAGCTCAGGACAGAGGGGCAACTCAGGACAGAGGGGCAACTCCGGACTGAAGGGCAGCTCCGGACAGAGAGGCAGCTCTGGACTGAATGGTCGCTCCGGACTAATGGCAGCTCCGGACTGAGTGGCAGCTCATGACTGGAGGGCAGCTCATGACTGGAGGGCAGCTCATGACTGGAGGGCAGCTCATGACTGGAGGGCAGCTCAGGCTGCTCATGGCTGGCTGAAGGCTCTGGCTGCTCATGGCTGGCGAAGGCTCTAGCGGCCTGTCTGGCGGAAGGCTCTAGCGGCTCCTGTCTGGCGGACGGCTCTAGGGGCTCCTGTCTGGCGGACGGCTCTAGCGGCTCCTGACTGACGGACGGCTCTGAAGGCTCAGGACAGACGGGCGGCTTTGAAGGCTCAGGACAGACGGGCGGCTTTGAAGGCTCAGGACAGACGGGCGGCTTTGAAGGCTCAGGACAGATGGGCGGCTTTGAAGGCTCAGGACAGACGGGCGGCTTTGAAGGCTCAGTACAGACGGGCAGCGCAGGCGGCGCTTGGCAGACGGACAGCTCAGACGGCGTTGGGCAGACGGGCAGTTCAGGCGCCGCTGGGCAGACGGCAAGCTCTGGCCGGCTGGAGGCGCACTGTAGGCCTGGTGCGTGGTGCCGGAACTGGAGGTACAGGGCTAAGGACACGCACCTTAAGGCTAGTGCGGGGAGCAGCAACAGGACACACAGGACTCTGGAGACGCACAGGAGGCTTGGTGCGTGGTGCCGGAACTGGTGGTACGGCTGGAGACACGCACCATAGGGCTAGTGCGTGGAGGAGGAACAGGGCTCTGGAGACACACAGGAAGCCTGGTGCGTGGTGTAGGCACTGGGTGGTACTGGGCTGGGGCGGGGAGGTGGCGCCGGATATACCGGACCGTGCAGGCGTACTGGCTCCCTTGAGCACCGAGCCTGCCCAACCTTACCTGGTTGTATGCTCCCCGTAGCCCGCACCAGTGCGGGTTATTCACCTCCCCGCACTGGTCTGGGCTGGGCTGTGTAGGCGAACCGGGGACATCATGCGTAAGGCTGGTGCCATGTATGCCGGCCCGAGGAGACGTACTGGAGACCAGACGCGTTGAGCCGGCTTCATGGCACCTGGCTCAATGCCCAATCTTGCCCTGCCAGTGCGGGGAGGTGGAATAACCCGCACCGGGCTATGCACTAGCAGGAGACACCGTGCGCTCCTCGACATAAACGTGTGTCTGCCCGTACTCTCGCTCTCCACGGTAAGAATCGGGAAGTTGGCGCAGGTCTCCTACCTGACTTCGCCACACTACCCTTTAGCCCCCCCACCAAGACATTTTTGGGCTTGACTTACAGGCTTCCTACCGCGTCGTCCTGCTGCCTCCATTCGCCGGTATCCCTCCTCACACTGCGCCAGAGAATCCCAGGCGGGCTCCGGCACTCTCCTTGGGTCGATCGCCCTCGATCTCCCCTGTCGATCTCCTCCCAGGTTGTATAGCCCAGATCCTTCTCCTGCTTCCGTGCTAGCTCCTCAAAACGCCGCCTCTCTGCTTTCGCTGCCTCCAGCTCAGCTTTGGGGCGGCGATTTTCTCCTGGTTGTGCCCAGGGTTCTTCCCTGTCCAGAATTTCCTCCCAATTCCTGTAATCCTGCGTTTGCTGCTGCTGCCTTGAATCACGCTGCTTGGTCCTGTTGTGGTGGGTAATTCTGCCACGATCGTCGTAATGAGGCAGAGTGGACCAAGACGCAGCGTGATAACAATACATACTTCTTTATTGAAGAGACACGAGAAGACGAAAACTAAACGAACACTATACACACTAAACAAAACAACAAACAGACGAACGTGAAGCTACAAACGAAAGTGCAAACATAAGCTACTGACGTTAGACATAAATCCCCAACACAAAACAAGCCACCTATATATGATTCTCAATCAGGGACAACGATAGACAGCTCTCTGAATGTCCGAGTGTGACCCCCTCCCCATGGGCTACTGCAGATAGTGTTGCCAGCACTGCCACTACCTAGGTGGGGGCACCCCACCGGAATCCCCACCGGCTAGGTACAAGGTCGTAAAGGTTATCATTAGCAGCTTTGAGAATTTCCTTCAGGGGGCTTTGGCTTTGTAGGACCAACCCTGCCAGGCAGGCTCAGAATCTTGAGGGGGCGGTGTTGCTTTAGTAGGTCTCTGACCACCTTCACCTTTCTGATTTGGCTGCGTATAGGGTACTTACAGCAGGCCCATAAAACAGAGGACTTCTCCTCAGTGTATYGGTTGCTCAGGTGGGTGTCCATGGTATAGGGTTGGGGACCATTCCATCAGGATAGAACAATAAATAAATAAACAATATTTATAATTTATTTTAAAATGTTTATCTCATATCTGCACAAAATTGAAAGCTCTCTGYCACAACCTGTCACGCCCTGGCCTTAGTTATCTTTGTTTTCTTTATTATTTTAGTTAGGTCAGGGTGTGAGATGGGGGATGTATGTGTTTTGTATTGTCTAGGGGTTTTGTATGTTTATGGGGCAGTGTTTAGTTTAGGTGTATGTATGTCTATGGTTGCCTAGATTGGTTCTCAATTAGAGACAGCTGTCTATCGTTGTCTCTGATTGGGAACCATATTAAGGCAGCCATATTCATTGGGTAGTTCGTGGGTTATTGTCTATGTCTATGTTGCATGTTAGCACATTGTTTTGATTAGCTTCATGTTCGTCGTTTATTGTTTTGTATTAGTTTGTCAAGTGTTCTTCGTTTTTCGTCTTCATTAAAAATAGAAGATGTATTCAAACCACGCTGCGCTTTGGTCCTCCTCTCTTCAATGTTACGATGATCGTGACACAACCTCTGCTCACAAACACACATGGGCTCTGGGATTTGCAACCTTTATCCATCTTCACTCACTTAACACTTTTCCAAACACAAACAAACACACCCCACCTTCCATCACAATYGATCTGCACATACTGTCACGACCCCCGCCGAAGTCGGTCCCTCTCTTTGTTCGTCTAGCCATCGCCGCTCCACCTTTCATTTCCATTTGTTTTGTCTTGTTTTCCCGCACACCTGGTTTACATCCCCTCATTACTCTACGTGTATATTATCCTCTGTTCCCCCCCATGTCTGTGTGTGGTATTGTTCGTTCGCTACGTGTGTGACGCTACAGGCTGGTTTTGCGCCGGGTATTGTTGTAACCCGGGGTCTTGTTATTTGTACCTATTTGTGTATTTGTGCGCTATCGCTTTTTTCCATGGGCCAGAGTGTTGTGACGCAGTTGCGTACGGCTGTTTTCCTCTGACTGAATAAAGTGTGCCTGTTCACCCATCTCTGCTCTCCTGTACCTGACTTCATTCGACCAGTTGCGCACACTGTGACACATARCCACATACTGTGCCTTCTATGTCCTCTGTTTGCTGTGTTTTATCTCTACCATGTTGATTGAGTACTTTTGTGTTCCAGTTCCTTATATATAAAAATGCATTATTTCGCTAATTATCCTTTCTTCTAATGCTGTCTTATCAATTTATGAAATACTATAAACAGAAAGTCTAATACTAATTATTTTCCAACATTCCCCCTATCTAGAATGGTATAGCGTAGTTGTAGTTTATTTCTTTAATAATTGATGTATTTTATTGCTTTTCTATATATATTTCTTATTACAATCCCTAACATGGCTAGTATTGGGTGTTGCATTATTTGAGTCCTCTATGGGAACTTTGTAACATTTAGAATATCCATGGACTAGTCTTTGTGTCTTGGAACATTTGGTTATCAATATACAGTTTATCGACTACAAGAGCTACACGTTTCCCTTTTAATCTTTTCTCCTTGAAGACTGGGTACAGAACTTTGCGGCGTTCTGCAATTTCGTTCATGCCTATTTTCATGCCAGCAAGTCTTTTATCCAGGCTTTTAACCATTATTTTKTCTTTAKAGAAAACWYATTTGGCAACGATTGGGCYCTCATATCTCTGTCCTCTCTGTCTGAAACAGTGTACATTTCGAGTTGGATTTTGTCGACAGCTTCGCGTGGGATCTGAAGCGCTGTCAGGAGGAACTCCCTCACTACACCCTCAGGAATTTCTCCTTCATTCTCACAGACACCTTTTTACCAGATTTTCTCTCATAGTTTCAGTCTGTATGTCAAGTAAATCTTCTCTCATAAAGATGTTCTCCTTTTAAGTTCATTAACCTCTCTTGGGTATGGGGCAGTATTTTCACATCCGGATGAAAAGCATGCCCAAAGTAAACTGCCTGTTACTCAGGCCCAGAAGCTAGGATATGCATATAATTGGTAGATTTGTATAGAAAACACTCTAAAGTTTCAAAAAAGGTTAAAATAATGTCTGTGAGTTTTTAGAGAACTGATATGGCGAAACCCCGAGGACAAACTATCCCTAAAAAAAAATTTGGCCTGCCACTGTTTTCAAAGGCTGTCACTTTTATTATAAGGCGAAGTCCTCCCAGATTGCCATTCCTAGGGCTTCCACTAGATGTCAACAGTCTTTAGAAAGAGTTTCAGGCTGGGTTTTGGAAAAATTTGCCAGAAATTATAGTTTTTCTAGGTGGCTCCCATTTTGGCTGTAGTGTTTCCAAGCGCGTGAATGAGAACATGTTCTTTGGTATTTTCCTCCGGTAAAGACAATAACGATTCTCCGTATTAAATTTTATAGTTTATTTATGTATTAGGGTACCTAAGGTTTGATTATAAACGTTGTTTGACTTGTTTGGAAAAGTTTATTAGTAACGTTTGGGATTCATTTTATATGCATTTTGATGGAGGGAAACTGGGTGGATTATTGACAGAAGCGCGCCAGCTAAACTGAGTTTTTATGGATATAAAGAAGGACATTATCTAACAAAAGGACCATTTGTGATGTAACTGGGACCTTTTGGAGTGCCAACAGAAGAAGATCATCAAAGGTAAGGCATTTATTATATCGCTATTTCTAACTTTCGTGTCGCACCTGCCTGGTTGAAATATGTTTTTCATGGTTTTGTATGTGGGGTGCTGTCTTCAGATAATTGCATGGTGTGCTTTCGCCGTAAAGCCTTTTTGAAATTTGACACAGTGGCTGGATTAACAAGAAGTTAAGCTTTATTTTGATGTATTACACTTGTGATTTTATGAAAGTTAAATATTTATAATTCTGTAGTTTGAATTTCGCGCTCTGCAATTTCACCGGATGTTGGCCAGGTGGGGCGCTACCGTCCCACCTGCCCATAAGAAGTTTTAATTTCCATTTCAATCTTATTCACTGTCCCTTTTAGCTTGTTTGTTTCTTTCTCCATTGTCACAGCTTTTTCGTCCCTCATCTCAAGGCTCGCCTTTAACTCATTTGTATCATTAATGGGTAGTTCAATTATGCCCAGTTTTTCATTTATTGATTTCAACAGATCAGTTTCCACCCTTACCATACCCGGGGGTTAAAAGCTTAAATCGTCTGTACCCATCGAGGAGTGGCGTTTTCTTTTGGAGATTGGTTCTCCTTGTTTACTCTCCGTCATGTTTGGGTGTTGCTTGTTTTCCTAATATTTGTAGATACATTTCTCTAGCCTTATGATTTGTTTTGTGTTGTTATCCAGATTGTTATCCTGTTATCCAGATCCAGTGCTAATATCTTGTTTGTTTTTATCTTGAGGTGATTTGCACTGCTATGTTCAGTCCGCCATCTTGCCGCCTAGCAGTCCTGTCTTTAGTAATACCCATCTTACATGTAATCTATTACATGCTGATTTATTCATTGTAAGAAAGTCCCACTCATTGAATCCACCATAGAGGTTACAGTAAAACTAGTCAACCCACTCACATCTGGCCCAGTCCAGGCAGTGAAACTGAAACTAGATTGGTAGCAGTGGGAGTGAAACAGATTTGCATAGACAGGGCTCGGTGGTTCTGCTTGTRCCAGAATAGAGCAGCACTGTCACCAGATGTTCACCCTGTCCCCAGGGGCTTGGAGATAGAGAAGACTATAACTCTACTTTCTATCTTGAAGTAGTGGCACTTGCAATATTAGTCATTTTWATAATGTATTTAACTTCAAATCACAGACTATAACACACGTCCAAGACACCCGTASACTGTGTGATAGTTCTTATTTTATTGCTGTAAAGTCTGTCAAGTTAAACATGTCTGACACAGACTCAGTATCCTGATGAGTAAAGACAGTCATCAACTACTACCATGGCAGAGCCTCTTCTATTATATCATAGTATATTGAGATGGTGTTAATCACTGGTCAATGATGATGTTAAGTGAGAATGAGGTTTAGGCCTGACAATTTTCAAAGACACCATGAATCAGCCTTACTGATGACATTTATTTTTCCAGAATATTACAAATATATCTATGATCCAGGTAACTAATAGAAACAACACAATTATGGATTGCAAAAATACATCTTTATTTGAATCCATTATTACATAATTGAAGCATCAAAGCAAACATGATAGTGAATAAAARAGATCACATCAAATCTAAAACGAACAAAATCTCAGTCTACAGATTGGATTGACACATGAWCTCAAGCCAAGCCCCCTGTTATTCAATACGAGAGCGATCACTAAATCAGAGAARGAAGCAAGTCAAAGCAGAGGAACCAGCAATCTCTCTCCACAGGGGTGTGTGACTGGTGGGTCCTACCCAGAACAGTCAGCCRTCCTCAGGGTCTTGGTGACTGGAGTCTGAGATTTCTGCTGGGCTTCACAGGTCACCTCTCCTGCCTTGGTCCACTCCTGGGCAGTGAGAGTCAGGGTGCTGCTCCAGCTGTACAAACCGTCCTTCTCCAGGACCCTGGGACTGGCCTCCTGGATRTTGCTAGTCCCGTCCACTTTCCAGTTCATGGTCCAGTCTGAGGGGAAGCCCTTGTTGGCCAGACACGTTAGTGTGGCTGTTGCTGTACTGGACAGCTCCTCACTAGAGGGGGGCAGGACGGTGAGGGTGGGGTCACTGTTACCTGGAACAAACAGAACACATCAATTACGTCAAAGAAAACACTTTGGAAATTACTTCTAAAACTGTATATGAATATTGTTAGATTGCTAAAGGATTTGAAGYAAACACAAACAGTAATATTATATAATGCAGAGTACAAGTATACAAGTAGAAAGCATTCAAGTATGCACCTACTGGGTAAAACTGGTTGAATCAACCTTGTTTCCACATCATTTCAACCCCAAAAATATATGTGATGACATCAAATCAACATGGAAAACTGATTGGCTTTGCCAAAAGTCGTCAAAGTAAAGGCAGTTCGTTTTTTTTAACCCGACTTTTAACCTAAATCCAATGACATTTTTGGTTGATTTCACATTGARTTTACTTTAGTTTACAACTCAAACAAATGTACATCAAAACTAAARGTTGAACTGACGTCTGTGCCCAGTGGGAAGTGTTTAACTCTACCATTACTAGTCATACAGATATTTTTTTAYGAATGTATCTGATCAGAATAACCTCATATACAGAATCCACATTAACAGTGTAGGCTATCATGAGACGACTACAATAAGAGATACTATAGTTATCATACCAGAARAAGAGWTATATAGTCTGCAATCATACAAATCAAACATGCAAATAAATGCCTACAATTTAACAATGCGATTCAATAAACTGTTGAAACAAGGCACAGTCATAGAAATATAGAACAATATTTTCGGGAAAGTAAAATATCTCAAATGTAAATCTTTTAATAGAGATGAAAGAGTAAAAAAAAATGGAATCAGACAAACATCAAGAAACTTACTTCCAACATCAAGTCTGGTGCCACTACCAAAAGTGCACCACAGTGATACAATCCCTATTACTGCTCGTACAAAACCTCCTACTCATTGGGCAAGTTGAACACTTAATATATATTTTTTTATAAATCATGAACTCATATGAATACTTGCCAAATATAATGTTAGATTCTTTATTTTAAATAGTTTTTTGATAAAAAATAAATATATATATAATAAAATATATTGTTATTAAAAATAAGAATTGTTCAACATGTCACACAATTTACAGATACATTTGAGTACTATCAAAAAGTGAAAAAAGTTCTTAATTTTGGTGTTTACTTACTTCCAACATCTAGTCTGGTGCCGCTACCAAAAGTCCACCACAGTGATACAATCCCTATTACTGCTGATACAAAAACCTTTCTGTGTTGTGATGCTGCAGCTGTTACAGTGAAGATCACTCATTCAGAATCATAATCAACACAAATACCATTTAACAAGGTAGAAGAAACACTTCATATGAGCTGTTTATACAATTCATAAAACATATGAATTGCATTTTAAATCCTGAAATTTGTCTTTTATATTTCTTCTGGGTGTCAGTTATCCTCTTAGGAACAGAACAGTCAGTGTTCAACATTAAATCCTACATTTGTCTTCCTCCATTTTGACTATGTGAAATAGAGGAGCAAAAGCAACAGCAGTAATATTGATTAATGTTGTGTATATTCCTTGTTTATCTCAGATATATCTCTGGTTGTAAAGTCACAGAGAACAGACACCACTACCAGAGGAATCCTACCAGCTTTAGTTTAGAGAAGTGTTCTCTAACTTATTTGAGGAACTTACATACGAGTCCAAGCATGATTGAACTGACAGTTAGGGCTGTATTCAATCTGAATCGCTGAAGACTTCACATTTTAATTGGGCTTTTGCGCTGAACTTCAGCAATACGGATTGAATAAAGCCCTTGATCTGATATAAAAGTCAAAATGGCGTGGCCTCAACATTGTCATATACAATATCAACTCAGCAAAAAAAGAACGTCCTCTCACTGTCAACTGCATTTATTTTCAGCAAACTTAACATGTGTAAATATTTGTATGAACATAAGATTCAACAACTGAGACATAAACTGAACAAGTTCCACAGATATGTGACTAACAGAAATGGAATAATGTGTCCCTGAACAAAGGGGGGGTCAAAATCAAAAGTAATAGTCAGCATCTGGTGTGGCCACCAGCTGCATTAAGTACTGCTGTGCATCTCCTCCTCATGGACTGCACCAGATTTGCCAGCTCTTGTAGTGAGATGTTACCCCACTCTTCCACCAAGGCACCTGCAAGTTCCCAGACATTTCTGGGGGGAATGGACTTAGCCCTCACCCTCCGATCCAACAGGTCCCAGACGTGCTCAATGGGATTGAGATCCGGGCTCTTCGCTGGCCATGGCAGAACACTGACATCAAACACAGAATGAGCAGTATGGCTGGTGGCATTGTCATGCTGGAAGGTCATGTCAGGATGACATGCTCCAGAGTACAGCCTCGGTGTGACGCTCATTCCTTCGACGATAAACGCAAATCCGACCATCACCACTGGTGAGACAAAACCGCGACTCGTCAGTGAAGAGCACTTTTTGCCAGTCCTGTCTTGTCCAGAGATGGTGGGTTTGTGCCCATAGGCAACGTTGTTGTCTGGTAGGGACCTGCCTTACAACAGCCCTACAAGCCCTCAGTCCAGCCTCTCTCAGCCTATTGTGGACAGTCTGAGCACTGATGGAGGGATTGTGCGTTCCTGGTGTAACTCGGGCAGTTGTTGTTGCCATCCTGTACCTGTTCCGCAGGTGTGATGTTTGGATGTACCGATCCTGTGCAGGTGTTGTTACACGTTGTCTGCCACTGCGAGGACGATCAGCTATCCGTCCTGTCTCCTTGCAGCACTGTCTTACAGCACGGACATTGCAAGGCAAAGGGTGGCTACTTTGAAGAATCTCAAATATAAAATATATTTGGATTTGTTTAACACTTTTCTGGTTACTACATGATTCCATATGTGTTATTTCATAGTTTTGATGTCTTCACTATTATTCTCCAACGTAGAATTGAGGACACAGTCTTTTGAAAGACTATCAACAAAGAGTTCTACAAAGACAAGACACACAGCTCTCCCCTTCAGAGTACCTAGGCAACCTCTCCAGAACAACCGCACGCAGGCGCTCACCAGTCTCACCTGTCTACTCCGTAGCCTGGACAAGAAGCCTGAGATGAAAGGGCAGTTTGTCACCTTCATGGAGAACATATTCGTAAACAACCATGCAGAGCTTGCACCCCCACTGAAGGACGGAGAAGAGTGTTGGTACCTCCCGACCTTCAGGGTCTACCATCCACATAAGCCGGATCAGATCAGGGTGGTTTTCGTTTCCAGTGCACAGCAGTATGGTCTATCTCTCAACAACGTGCTGCTCACAGGCCCAGACCAAAACAACAGTGTTCTGGGAGTTCTCATCCGCCCCAGGAAAGAACTTGTAGCAATAACGGCAGATATCCAACAGATGTTTAATTGCTTCGTTGTGAGAGAAGATCACAGATATAACCTGAGATTTTTATGGTACAGAGACAATGACATGCCAAAAGGCATAATTGAGTACAGGATGAAGGTCCACGTCTTCGGTAACAGCACATCTCTGGCCGTCGCCATCTACAGGCTCAGTCGAGCCACTCAAGAAGGTGAGCAATACCACGTAGCAGACACTCAACAGTTTGTGGAGAGAGATTTCTATGTGGATGATGGGCTCAAGTCTCTGCCCACAGAACACAGTCACGCCGACCAAGGTTGGTTCAGTTTCCCAGCTCAGTACATCAATGTTTACGGGACCAGCGTTCTGTGACAAACCTAACCAAGCTCACCCAGAGACGCAAGTTCCCTTCGAAAAGGTCAGTCCAGACTTGGATGSTGAAACCCGTCCCGCAGGTGACAAGCTACATCACTCAAGTCAAAGACAAACCACTTACCTCAGAGCACTTCAAACGCTTCTCCTCCTGGAAATCCCTACTGAGAGCTGTCGCATTCATCATCCAAGTTGCTTGCACTCTCAAGRCAGACCCAACGGGCCAGCCGAACAAACGCAGAGGTTGGTATCAGTGCAGCAAACTCCACACTCCAACAGAGCTGTCTCAAACCAAAAATCTAATCATCAGGTCAGTTCAAAGAGAAGCCTATCCTGAGGTGTTCACTGCACACAAAGTGAAAATAAACATTTCTAAGAGCAGTTCATTTTCAAAGCTGAATTGCATCTCGGATGAAGGTCTCATCAAAGTAGGAGTCCGTCTAAAGCATGCATGGCTGAACAGTGYCGAGAATAATCCACTTATCCTACCAAGACACAGCTACATCTCCACACTGCTAGTACGGTACTACCACGAGCAGGTGAAACACCAAGGCCYCCACTTCACAGAAGGAGCCGCTCATCAGCTCTGTCCTACACATGTGCTTCACATGRCAGAAAATCTGTGGGAAACAGGAAGAACAGAAAATGGCAGACATGCCACCCGAACGCCTCAGCACATTCCCTCCCTTCACGTATATGGGCTTGGATGTCTTTGTCCCTTGAACAGTCACTGCTCGCCATACCAGWGGAGGTCAAGCTCAAAGCAAATGCTCGGCAGTGCTCTTCATCTACATGAGCACTCGGGCAGTGCACATTGAAGTCATAAAGTCCATGGACACCTCCAGCTGCATCAACGCCCTCAGGAGGTTCTTCGCCATTCGTGGACTAGCAAAAAAGCTAAGATCAGATTGTGGAACAAACTTCATAGGAGCCTGTAAGGAGTTGGAACTCGGAAACGAGCAGTGTCAGAGGTCTATAGTCCAGAGCTACCTAAGTGAACAAGGTTGCACATGGGAATTCAAKCCTCCTCACTCTTCACACATGGGAGGTGCCTAGGAGAGCATGATTGGAGTGGCACACAGAATCCTTGACTCCATGCTGCTACAGAACAAGTCTCCTTTCACATTAAGTTCTGTGCACCCTGAGGTCAAAGACATAATCAATGCCAGACCTCTAGTTCCTGTCTCCACCGATCCAGACTCACCATTCATCCTGATTCCCGCTATGCTGCTTACCCAAAAGTTTGGGGCACCACCTCCTCCCGGAGACTTCACTGACAAAGACCTTGAGTTGTGAGCCGTGAGTACCTCCCTGCCGACGCAAGTGGACTGAAGCTCACCGCAACCTACAAGATGGGGATCTCATGCTCTTAAAAGACAATCAGTTAACTCGCAACGAGTGGCCCATGGCACTGGTCACTTCCACCTTCACCAGCAGTGACAGTAATGTGTGCGAAGTGGAACTCAAGATTACTGCCCAGGGGACCACTAAGAAATTTCTGAGACCCGCCTCAGAGGTCATACTCCTTTTAGCCATGGAAGATTGAAGGTTTGCTGGTCTTTGAGGTATGTGTGTAACATGAATTAATAGTGGCCTCTTTCAGACGCCAGACGTGGAGCATTCTGCCTTTTGGTAAGCACCTTTTGATTTGGCGCCATTCAGTGGCTGTTTTGTGTAGTCGCAGCTAACGTGTACTAAGCTGTGCTACTTCCTTGTTGGTGGTAAAATAGGAAGTATAAAATTATGCAGTTCAGCCTCATTGTTGGAAAAGAGTGACGTAATACTGCTGTTTATCTTCTGCCATCCTTCTTGTTAAGCCTTCATAAAGCATAGCCTTTTACACCATTTCAACTATAAAACTAGAGGTTTACGGAAGGTTGGCTGGCTGTCAAATTATGGTTGCATATACCTTAAGGAGGACAGTACACATGGACATGAGTGTTTATTGCGGAATCAACCGATATATTGACAATAAAACGAAACTCCTGATCCACTCTATTAGAACTCGCACCTCTTGAATTACATTTCAATTCAGTGGCAATGAATCTAGCAGTGACTTCACTCTGACCGTCAGTGGTGTCCAGGCTGAAGATACAAGAGATTACTACCATCAGAGTTTACACCTTCCCAAGGGTAAACATGTGTTCCACAGTGATACAGAGACATCCATAACCTCCCTCAGTCAGATTGCACAGTGACTGCATTGCTACAGCTGGAACCTGCTGCAGGTGCTGAGGGGGAGGACTGGACCAGTGATAGTGTTAGGAACTAGACTAGTGATGGTGTTCAGGACTAGACCAGTGATAGTGTTGAGCATTAGACAAGTGGTAGTGTTAGGGACTAGACCAGGGATAGTGCTATGGACTAGACCAGTGATAGTGTTGAGGACTAGACCAGTGATAGTGTTGAGCACTAGACAAGTGGTAGTGTTAGGGACTAGACCAGTGATGGTGTTTTGGACTAGACCAGTGATAGTGTTAGGGACTAGACAAGTGGTAGTGTTGAGGTCTAGACCTGTGACAGTGTTATGGACTAGACCAGTGATAGTGTTGAGG
>NW_019943071.1:21849-23688 GCF_002910315.2 Salvelinus sp. IW2-2015
AGTGACAGTGTTGAGCACTAGACAAGTGGTAGTGTTAGGGACTAAACCAGTGATAGTGTTGAGCACTAGACAAGTGGTAGTGTTAGGGACTAGACCAGGGATAGTGTTGAGGACTAAACCAGTAATAGTGTGGAGGACCAGACTAGTGATAGTGTTAGGGACTAGACACAGTTATAGTGTTGAGGACTACAGTCTAGAGTATCATTGGTTCCCTTTATTATTTGACCGACCAACACCTCAAACTGAAAACAGTCACAGAATGGATGATATACACCGCTCTTTCAATGACAGACTGATCAGGTGAATACAGGTGAAAAATATGATCCCTTATTGATGTCACTTGTTAAATCCACTTCAATGAAGGCAGATGAAGGGGAGGAGACAGGTTATAGAAGGATTTTTAAGACTTGAGACAAGTAATACATGGTTTGTGTATGTATGGGTTGAGACAAAATATTGAAGTGCATTTGACCAAGGTATGGTAGTAGGTGCCAGGCACACCGGTTTGAGTGTGCCAAGAACTTCAACGCTGCTGGGTTTTTCGCGCTCAACAGTTTCCAGTGTGTATCAAGAATGGTCCACCACCCAAAGGACATCTAGCCAACGACAGGCCAGTGGTCAAAAATCTGTCATTGATGAAAGAGGAGAAAGGAGGCTGACATGAATTGTGCAGAGCAACAGATYGGCTACAGTTAGTTAACTGACAGTCCAGTACAACATTGGTGACCAAAGACCCATAAAAGAATACACAACTCGTCGTAACTTGACATGAATGCGGTATGTCAGCCGACATCCTAACTGAGTTCCACTTCTTCAGKAAAAAACAAGAAACTGAGGTTGCAGTGGGAATGAAAACACTAGACACTGGGAGAATTGGAAAAATATTGCTTGTTCTGATTAATCCCGGTTCCTGCTGTTTCACGCTGACTGGAGACCTAGGATATGGACAAAACCACATGAGTACATGCATCCAAAATGCAGTGTCAACATTGGTGGTGTGATGGTGTGGGGTGTGTTTTTGTGGCACACATTGGGCCCCTTTTATAAAAGTGGAGCAAAGTTTGAATGCCACAGGATATCTGAACATTATTACCAATGCGGTGCATCCCTTCATGGCAGCAGTGTATCGATCTGCAAATAGTTTTTTCGACAGGATAATGCCCCATGCCACAAGGCTAGGATTGTCCATGAATGGTTCCATGAACATGACAGTGAATTCAGCTTGCTGCAGTGGCCTGCCCAGTCACCAGATCTCAATCCAAATGACCATCTGTGGGATGAGATGGAATGAGCAACTCGAAGTAGAGATCCACTACCACCCAACTTGACACAACTGTGGTAAGCATTGTAGTCAACATGGGTCAGCATCCCTGTGGAAGGAATGCTTTAGTCACCTTATAGAGTCCATGACCTGACAAATTGAAGCTGTTCTGAGGGCAAAAGGGGGTGCAACTCAATATTAGGAAGGTGTTCCTAACGTCTTGTACACAGTGCCTTCAGAAATTATTCAGACCCCTTGACTTTTTCCACATTTTGTTACCTTACAGCCTTATTATAAAATTGATTAACTGAAAAGATCTTCAGCAATCTACACACAATACCCCATAATGATAAAGCGAAAACAGGTTTTTAGACGTTTTTGCAAAAGTATTAAAATGAAAAGTGAATTACCTTATTTACATAAGCATTCAGATTAAAAAAAAATAATAACCTGTGTTTGCTTTGTCATTATAGGGTATTGTGTGTAGATTGATGAGGGGAAAAAACAATTTAATACATTTAGAATAAGGCTGTAAGGTAACAAAATGTGGAAAAAGTCAAGAGGTCTGAATACTTTCT
>NW_019943071.1:23713-34297 GCF_002910315.2 Salvelinus sp. IW2-2015
TTCCAGTTTTTTCAGCTGTTCTGCCTCTTATGGAACCCACCTGTCCCGGACCTGGCTATTTTCAACTCTTGATGATCGGCTATGAAAAGCCAACATGAAAAATTAATTCATGATTATTATTTGACCATGCTTGTCACTTATAACATTTTTTTGAACATCTGGCAGTAGTTTCTTTATAATCTCCACCCAGCACACAGAAGAGGACTGGCCACCCCTCATAAGCCTGCGTTCCTCTCTAGGTTTCTTCCTGAGGTTTTGGCCTTTGCTAGGGATTTTTCCTAGGCCCACCGTGCTTCATACACCGGCATTGCTTCTGTTTGGGTTTTAACTGGGTTATGTACAGCAACTTCGAGAATAGCTGATGTACGAAAGGGCTATAAAAATAAACTTGATTTGACTTGATTGACCAGTGCAATAGTGTTAGGAACTAAGACTACCAGTATAGGTGTATCAGGACTAGACCAGTGAAGTGGTTGAGCACTAGACAAGATGGTAGTGGTTATGGACTAGACCAGGGATAGTGTTATGGACTAGACAGTGATAGTGTTGAGCTAGACTATGACAGTGTGACACTAACAGGTGGTAGTGTTAGGACTAACCAGTGATAGTGTTTGGACGTCTAGACCAGTGATAGTGTTGAGACTAGACAAGTGTAGTGTTGAGGTCTAGACCTGATAGTGTTAGGACTAGACCAGTGATAGTGTTGAGCTAGACAGTGACAGTGTTGAGCACTAGACAAGTGTAGTGTTAGGGACTAAACCAGTGATAGTGTTGAGTCTAGACCAGTGATAGTGTTGAGACTAGACCAGTGATAGTGTTGAGGTCAAACAGTGATAGTGTTGAGGCACTAGACCAGTGATAGTTGTTTGAGACTAGACCATGATATTGTTGAGGACTAGACCAGTGACAGTGTTGAGCACTAGACAAGTGGTTGTTAGGGACGAACCAGTGTGGATGGACGTGTTGAGGACTAAACCAGTAATAGTGTGGAGGACCAGACTATGATAGTGTTAGGACTAGACACAGTTATAGTGTTGAGGACTACAGTCTAGAGTATCATTGGTTCCCTTTATTATTGACGACCAACACCTCAAACTGAAAACAGTCACAGAATGAATGAATATACACCGCTCTTTCAATGACAGACTGATCAGGTGAATACAGGTGAAAAATATGATCCCTTATTGATGTCACTTGTTAAATCCACTTCAATGAAGGCAGATGAAGGGGAGGAGACAGGTTATAGAAGGATTTTTAAGACTTGAGACAAGTAATACATGGTTGTGTATGTATGGGTTGAGACAAAATATTGAAGTGCATTTGACCAAAGTATTGTAGTAGGTGCCAGGCACACCGGTTTGAGTGTGCCAAGACTTCAACGCTGCTGGTTTTTCGCGCTCAACAGTTTCCAGTGTGTATCAAGAATGTCCACCACCCAAAAAGACATCCAGCCAACGACAGGCCAGTGGTCAAAAATCTGTCATTGATGAAAGAGGAGAAAGGAGGCTGACATGAATTGTGCAGAGCAACAGATAGGCTACAGTTAGTTAACTGACAGTCCAGTACAACATTGTGACCAAAGACCCATAAAAGAATACACAACTCGTCTGTAACTTGACATGAATGCGTATGTCAGCCGACAACCTACTGAGTTCCACTTCTTCGAAAAAAAACAAGAAACTGCAGTGGGAATGAAAACACTAGACACTGGAGAATTGGAAAAAATTGCGTTCTGATTAATCCCGGTTCTGCTGTTTCACGCTGACTGGAGACCTAGGATATGGACAAAACCACATGAGTACATGATCCAAAATGCAGTGTCAACATTGGTGTGTGATGGTGTGGGTGTGTTTTTGTGGCAACATTGGGCCCCTTTTATAAAAGTGGAGCAAAGTTTGAATACCACAGGAATATCTGAACATATTACCAAATGCGGTTGCATCCTTCAGCAGCAGTGTATCGCATCTGCAAATAGTTTTTTCAGCGATAATGCCATGCCACAAGGCTAGGATTTCCTACATGAAGTTCTCAACATGACAGTGAATTCAGGCTTGTGCATGCCTGCCCAGTCACCAGATCTCAATACAAATGACCATATGTGGGATGAGATGAAAAGCAACTCAGAGTAGAGATCCACTACCACCAACTTGACACACTGGGGAAGCATTGTAGTCAACATGGGCAGCATCCCTGTGGAAGGAATCTAGTACACCTTTAGAGCCATGGCCAACACATTGAGCTGTTCTGAGGCAAGGGGTGCAAATCAATATTAGGAAGGTGTTCCTAAGTCTTGTAACCAGTATTATCCCATATGCTACCGAAATGTAGGCATACATTGATTATGAAAACAATTAAATAAAACTTATTTATGTTGGACTGTGTGTCTTGTCTGAATTGATAGCTTGACAGGTTTTTAGAGTGTTTGTTAAGTATTTGGTAAGCCTTGCTCCCAGGAGGCTATTTCATAGAGAGAACACTTTGCTGTTGCAGCACATTGCTCCAGTGCTCTGGGAGTGGTATACTCTGTGAGTTGAACACTTCGTGACCTGAGAGCTGTCCTTCATGACAACAGAACCACAACAACCATGACTTTATCACCACCTTTCATCTGGACACTGGCTTCTGCTTTCAAGGTTACAATGTTAAGATTTTTCATATTGTCACAAAACATCATATAAGATACTACACAAATGAATAATATATATGACTTTAATATGTATATTCAAATAATCTACATATGTATTTAATAATTATTGTGTTTTTAATCATTTTTCAGAATCCAGAGGACAAATCACTGTAACTCAGACTCCTGCAGTGAAAGCTGTTCTCCCAGGACAGTCAGTCTCTCTGAATTGTAAAACCAGCAGTAATGTGCAATAGAAATTACTTTCTAGCCTATCAACAGAAACCTGGAGCTCTTAAACTCCTATTATGCTTCAACATACAACTTCTGGGACTCCATCTAGATTCAGTGGCAGTGGAACTCATAGTGACTTCATCTGACCATGTGGAGTCCAGGCTGAAGATGCAGGAGATTACTACTGTCAGAGTGACCACACAGGTATGTGTTCACACAGTGATATAAAGCCGTACAAAAACCTCCCTCAGTCAGACTTCACAGTGACTGACTGCTACAGCTGGGACCTACTGCAGGTGCTGAGGGGAAGAAAACAGTGACATGGACACTAGTCAGCAAGAAGACATTAACTCTGCATGTGACAATATCAGAAAAGCGATAATTCAGATCAAAAATGTTACTGACATCATCATCATCAACTATACTGATTAAATGATCATGAATCACTATCTGTCCTAACACGTAAGTGCATCTATACAAAGTAACCCCACTGCATGTACAGAAGCCCCCACTCCCCCCCTGTATAAAATAAAAAGATGTGGCTCAGACCATTAGACACGTCAGTAACTGATCATTGGCATGTCTTCAGGAATACCCATCTTAGATGTCATCTATACATTGTGTTATCAGTGTAAGAAAAGTCCCCTCCTTAATCCACCATAGGTACAGTAAATATAGTCCACCCCCACTCACATCTGCCAGCCAAGGCAGTGAAACTGAAACTAATTGTAGCAGTGGAGTGAAAACAGATTACTAACAGGCTGGGTGTGCGCGTGTCCCCAGATAGAGCAGCACTGTCACCAGATGTTCATTCTTTCCCAGGGGTTTGAGGTTAAGAGACATGGGACATATAATGGAAAACTGTAGCACCACACATTGTTAAAACCATTTAATAAAATCATATTAGGAATTAAACATTTCATTCATTAAACACATCCATTGTCCAATCTCCCATATATTTTTGGGTAAATATATATATCCAATACATACAACATACATACACATACACATATATATTAATATACAGATAACATAAACATCGTATTTATATACAATATACCGATACATGCATACACATACAGTGGGAAACAAGTATTGAGAACTTGCCGATTTTTCAGTTCCTACTTACAAAGCATGTAGAGGTCTGTAATTTTTTATCATAGGTACACTTCACTTGAGAGACGAATCTAAAAGTGTAGTTTGACCAAAAAGTCTATTTGTCTCATAGACCACACTGACCTTCTCCCATTCCTCCTCTGATCATCCAGAGGGTCATTGGCAAACTTCAGACGTGCCTGGAAGAACACCTACAAAATCACCAGTGTATCAAATACTTCCCCCACGTGTACATATATACATAACCTAAAACATTACATAATACGAGAATATACCTTATATTTTCCGCAAACCCTACCAACCCTTCCCCCAATGAGTAAAACTAATAAACAATAACACCTTGGCTTCTACCTTCAGTTACTTACATCTTATACCACATGTTACAGACACAAGCTATTTACCAATAGTTACATTTTGTTTGTTTTTATCTTTCCTCTATTTCTGATTCAGTCCAGTTATTCTATGAAAAGCAAAGAGCTGACATGAATTGTGCAGAGCAACAGATGCGGCTACAGTTAGTTAATGACAGTCCAGCTACAACATTGTGACCAAAGACCATAAAAGAATACACAACTCTCGTAACTTGGGACACGAATGGTGTATGTCAGCCGACATCCTAACTGAGTTCCACTCTTCAGCAAAAAAAACAAGAAACTGAGGTTGCAGTGGAATGAAAACACTAGACACTGGAGAATGGAAAAATATGCTTGTTCTGTATTAATCCCGTCCTGCTGTTTCACGCTGACTGGAAACTTAGGATATGGACAAAACCACATGAGTACATGCATCCAAAATGCAGTTGTCAAACATTTGGTGGTGTGATGGTGTGGGTGTTTTCATGGCACACATTGGGCCCCTTTTAATCCAATCCAATCAAATCAAATCAAATTTTATTGTCACAACACACTGGTTAGCAATGTTAATGCGAGTGTAGCGAAATGCTTTGCTTCTAGTTCCTCAATGCAGTATAACCAACGAGTAACTAAACCTAACAATTCCACAACTACACCTATACACACAAGTGTAACGGGATAAATAATATGTACATAAAGAATATGAATGAGTGATGGTTACAAACGGCATAGGCAGATGCAGAGAGGTATAGTATGATTGCAGTATACAGTATATACATATTGAGATGAGTAATGTAGTCGTATAAACATGAAAGTGGACATAGTTTAAAATGGCTAGTGATAGTATGACATAAAGATGCAAGATGCAATAGATGATATAAGTACAGTATATACATAACATATGAGATGAGTAGGTATTAAACATTATAATTAAGTTGGCATTGTTTAAAGTGGCTATACATTTACATAGATTTCCATCAATTCCATATTAAAGTGGAGTTGAGTCCAGTATGTTGCAGCAGCCACTCAATGTAGTGGTGGCTGTTTAACAGTCTGATGGCCTGAGATAGAAGCTGTTTTTCAGTCTCTCGGTCCCTGCTTTGATGCACCTGTACTGACCTCGCCTTACTGGATGATTAACGGTAACAGGCAGTGCTCGGTGGTTGTTGTCCTTGATGATCTTTATGGCCTTCCTGTGACATCGGGTGTGTAGTTTCCTGGAGCAGGTAGTTGCCCCGGTGATGCGTTGTGCAGACCTCACACAGGATACAGCCCGACAGGATGGTCTCGATTTGATTGTAGAAGTTGAATGAATGTTTTGGGACAAGGCCAAATTTCTCAAGCCTCCTGCAGTGAAGAGGCACTGCTGCGCCTCTTCACAACCGTCTTTGTGGGTGGACCAATTCAGTTTGTCTGTATGTGTACGCCGAGGAACTTAAGAACTTACTTACCCGCTCCCACTACTGTCCGTCGATGTGGATAGCGGGGTGCTCCCTCTGCTGTTTCCTGAAGCCACAATCATCTTTTTTGTTTTGTTGACGTTAAAGAGTTGTGAGGTTACTTTCCTGACACCACCACTCGAGCGCCCTCACCTCCTCCCTGTAGGCCGTCTCTCGTTTGGTAATTCAAGCCTACCACTGTATGTCGTCCGCAAACTTTTCATGATTATTGGAGGCGTGCTGCCACGCCCATCTGGGTAACAGGAGTACAGAGAGCTCAGAACGCACCCTTTGGTCACCCAGTGTTGAGGATCAGCGGGGTGAATGTTGTTACCTACCCCTCCACCAACCTGGGCGGCCCGTCAGGAAGTCCGAGTACCCACGTGCACAGCGTGTCGAGACCCGGGTTCGAGCTTGACGACGAGTTTGGACGGACTATGGTGTAAAATGCTGAGCTGTAGTCGCATGGAAGAGCATTCACATAGTATTCCTCTTGTCCAGATGGTTAGGCGTGTGCGTGTGGTTCGATTCGTCGTCTGTTACCTATTGGGTCGGTAAGCAATTGGATGGTCGTCTAAGGGTGTCAGTAAGGTGGAGGTGATATGGTCCTTGACTAGTCTCTCAAAGCACTTCATGATGACGGAAGTGAGTGCACGGGGTAGTCGTTTACTCATTACCTTAGCTTCTTGGAACAGGAACAATGGTGCGCCCTCTTGAGCAGTGAACAGCAGACTGATATATTGATTAATATGTCCGTAAACCACACCAGCCAGCTGTTCGGCGCATGCTCTGAGGACGCGGCTGGAATGCCGTCTGGGCTGCAACCTGCAGGGTTAACCACGTTAATGTTTTACCACCTCGGCTGCAGTGAAAGGGAGCCCGCAGATTTGGTAGCGGCCGTGTTTATGGCACTGTATATCTCAAAGCGAGCAAAAATGTAATTTAGTCTGTTTTATGTCTGGAATCAAGACATCCTGGTCCGCGACCGGGGGCTGTTTTCTTTTTGCAATCCGTATTGACTGTAGACCCTGCCACATTAATCTTGTATGTTTTATAAAAGCGGACAATGTTGAATTGCCACCCAGATAATGAACATTATACCAAATGCGTGCATCCCTTCATGGCAGCAGTGTATCGATCTGACAAATAGTTTTTTACGACAGGAAATGCATGATATAATGGACTGAGGGGCAGCTCCTGACTGAAGGGCGGCTCTGCGGCTCCTGACTGACGGAGACTTAGTCCGGTGCTGACAGGAGGGAGACTCAGCGGGCGCAGACAGGAGGGAGACTCAGGCGGCGCTCAAAGGGACGCAGGAGGGAGACTCAGGCGGCGCTGGACAGGAGGAGACTCAGCGGCGCTGGACAGGAGGAGACTCAGGCGCTGGACATAGGAGACTCAGGCGGCGCTGGACAGGAGGAGATCAGGCGGCGCTGGACAGGAGGAGACTCAGCGGCGCGACAGAGGAAGACTCTGGTAGCGCTGAGCAGGTGGGCACCTGTAGTGAGGAGACGGAGAGACAGCCTGGTGCGGGGGCTGCCACCCGAGGCCTGGTGCGTGGAGGAGACACCGATAGGACCGGACCATGGAGCGCACTACAGTCTCGAGCCACCGAGCTTGCCCAACCCTACCTGCTGAATGCTCCCCGTAGCCAGCCAGTGCGGCGAGTGGAATAGCCATGTACCAGCCCGAGGAGACGCACTGGAACAGATGCGCTGAGCCGGCTTCATGGCACCTGGCTCGATGCCCACTCTAGCCGCCGATACGAGGCGCTGCTATGTACCGCACCGGCTATGCCTGCTCACCGGGGACCACTGTGCGCCTCACGGCATAACACAGTGCCTGCCCGGTCCCTCTCTCTCCACGTAAGCACGGGGAGTTGGCTCAGGTCTCCTATACGACTTAGCCACACTCCCCGTGTGCCCCCTCCAAGAACATTTTGGGCTGCCTCTCTGCTGTCCAGCCCGCTTGTTGCAGCCTCCTCATACGCCGCCTCTCCGCATTCGCTGCCTCCAGCTCAGCATTGGGGCGGCGATACTCTCCACCTGTGCCCAGGGTCCCTTGCCGTCCAGAAATCTCTCCCATGTCCAGGAGTCCTGCGATATCGCTGCTGCTGCCCGTTACCACGCTGCTTGTCCTTGGGGGGGGGTGATTCTGTCACGACCGTCTTACCACGCTGCTTGGTCCTTGGGGGGTGTGATCTGTCACAATCGTCGTCTGTAGAAGAGGTGAGGGACCAAAGTGCAGCGTGGTATGTGTTCATCATGATTTATTAACAGAGAACACTGAACAACTATACAAAAACAACAAACAACGAACGTGAAAGCTATATAAGAATAGTGCTGACACAAGCAACTAAACATAGACAATCTTCAGGTTTTGGCAAGACTGTCGGTTTTGGTCACTAGATGTCCCCATTGCACCTTTTTGTACCTTTTGTTTTTCTTGCTCTAATTATTGTTTGCACCTGTAGTCATTCCCTTGTTAGTATTTAAACCCTGTGTGTTCCTCAGTTCCTTGCTCAGTGTTTGTAAGTTAGCACCCAGCCCAGCCCAAGCCTTGTTTATACAGATATTTCTCTTGTTTGATTTCCAGAGGTTCTCTGTTTAGTTCTTGGTATTATTGAGTAGTCTTTTGAGGTTTGTTTTTTCCCTCGTTTTTTCCCACTTTGTGGAGTTTCTTTTGTATTTTGGAGATTTCCATTTTGTGCCTTTTGGCTTATTTTGTGACATTGTGGATTTAGTTTCTTTGCCTGAAATTTGTCTTAATTAAACACCATCTCTAGTACTGCTTGTCTGCCTCATCTTCTGGTTTGACGATTATTAGTGACTGTTTCTCGCACGCGTCCACACAATCACCACGAATACTCAAGGAATATGGCTGCCTAAATATGGTTCCCAATCAGAACAACGATAAACAGCTGCCTCTAATTGAGAACCAATCTAGGCAACCATAGACATATAACTACCTAACATACAAAAACCCCTAGACAAGTCAAAAACTAAACAAACCACTCCTTGTCACACCCTACCTAACCAAAAAATAAAAAAACAAAGAATACTAAGGCAGGCGTGACAGTATTTAAAAGAAAAATGAATACCTTATTTACATAGCATTCAGATTTAAAAAAATAAAAACTGGTTGCTTTGTCATTATAGGTATTGTGTGTAGATTGATGAGGGAAAAAAAAACAATTTCAATACATTTAGAATAAGCTGTAAGGTAACAAAATGTGAAAAGTCAAGAGCGTCTGAATACTTTCTGAAGTAATATCCCCATATATAACCTATGTTACCAAATGAGGCATACATTATCTGCCTTGCTCCAGGAGGGGCATTTGCATAGAGAGAACACTTTGCGTTGGCAGCACATGCTCCAGTGSTCTMGGAGTGTTTATAMCCCTGTGAGTTGAACACTTCYTGACRGAGAGCTGTCCTTCATGACAACAGAACCCACAACAACCATGACTTTTATCACCATCTTCATCTGGACACTGGCACTCTGCTTTCAAGGTTACAATGTTAAGATTTTTCATATTGCACAAAACATCATTCAAGATACGTACACAAATGAATAATATATATATATGACTTTAATATGTATATTCAAATCAATATGTATTTAATAATTAATTGTGTTTTTAATTCATTTTTCAGAATCCAGAGGACAGATCACTGTAACTCAGACTCCTGCAGTGAAAGCTGTTCTCCCAGGACAGTCAGTCTCTCTGAATTGTAAAACCAGCAGTAATGTGCATGCAAATTACTTTCTAGCCTGGTATCAACAGAAACCTGGAGGGGCTCTTAAACTCCTTATTTACCATGCTACAAAACTTCAGTCGGGGACTCCATCTAGATTCAGTGGCAGTGGAACTCATAGTGACTTCACTCTGACCATCAGTGGAGTCCAGGCTGAAGATGCAGGAGATTACTACTGTCAGAGTGACCACACAGGTTATGTGTTCACACAGTGATATAAAGCCGTACAAAAACCTCCCTCAGTCAGACTTCACAGTGACTGTACTGCTACAGCTGGGACCTACTGCAGGTGCTGAGGGGAGGAGATGATCCAGTACAATGACACAGTGTGTAGTAGAGATGAACAACAATATCTATTTCTGATCTGTTAGATCTGTTAGATTTTCAAATCTGTTGGATTATATTCAGTCATTCATTGGTTCCTTATATAATTGTAACACATTTTTCTTGACTATCTCATGGAGAACCATGAATCCATCTATCTTCAAAGGTTCAAATCTGGTATTTTCCAAAACAGACTTTCTGAAACTCCTTTTACATTCAACAGCTCACTAAAAAGCTTAAATTTAAACTGACCTTTTCCTTAAGGAACATGTCTTGTTTTCCTTTCAATCTAGAAAAGACCTGGTTGCAGAATCTTTCTAGCCTCTGTTGGACTATAGTGATATTCTGGAATGTTCCAAGATCTTACCTGCACATACCAGACACTCTGCCATGATGCTGTTAGAGTAATAACCAACACAAGCCCTCTAACACATATCTGTACTTATATCAGTTTTTAGGGCAGCTGCCATTATACAGTTTTTAAGCACTTTGTTCACCCTCCAGAGTCATGGACATTAATCAAATCAAATCAAATGTATTTATATAGCCCTTCTTACATCAGCTGATATCTCAAAGTGCTGTACAGAACCCAGCCTAAAACCCCAAACAGCAAGCAATGCAGGTGTAGAAGCACGGTGGCTAGGAAAAACTCCCGAGAAAGGCCAAAACCTAGGAAGAAACCTAGAGAGGAACCAGGTGGCCAGTCCTCTTCTGGCTGTGCCGGGTGGAGATTATAA
>NW_019943071.1:37076-64134 GCF_002910315.2 Salvelinus sp. IW2-2015
AAGACTTCCATTTGGTGTGGCGCGATTTTTCGTTCCAATTTCCGGAAGTGTCAAAGCTGGGTATTTTCTGTTACAGGAGTATTTTCTATGACAATTGTTTTCGTTTTAGGGGTGCAACTGCATTAGGGTATTGCGCAAGTTAGGTGGTTAACTGATTTTTGTCCTTTGACGTCCTTGGGTAGGCAGAGGGAGTCTGGAAGGGCATCAAGGAATCTTTGTGTTGTCTGAGAATTTATAGCACGAATTTATAGCATTAATGTCTGAGATCACAGAACTGTATTTTATATAATGTTCCAAACAAAAGGACTGAGTTTGGTTAGAGTTCTTGTAGCTTTGCTGCCCCGTCTTGGAATTTGATCATTTAATTCGGATTGAGGATTTTGAATGCCAGATTGGAGGACTGCTGCTGATCACTGTCTGCACATGTTTTAAACCTACTCTTTGAAACTCTCTTATGCACTTTGCTCTGTTTTAACTTCCATTCATTGTTATGTTTTATACTGAACAAAAATGTAAATGTGTCATGCCCTGACCTTAGAGAGCCTTTTTATGTCTCTATTTGATTTGGTCAGGGTGTGATTTGGGGTGGGCATTCTATGTTTTGTCTTTCTATGATTTTGTATTTCTATGTTTTGGCCGGGTATGGTTCTCAATCAGGGACAGCTGTCTATCATTGTCTCTTATTGGGAACCATACTTAGGTAGCCCTTTTCCCTCCTTTCGGTGTGGGAAGTTAACTTTGTTTGTGGCACATAGCCCTGAAGCTTCACAGTTGTTTTGTATTGTTTATTGTTTTTGTTGGCGTCACCTAAATAAAAGGAATATGTACGCTCACCATGCTGCGCTTTGGTCCTCTTCATTCGACGGCCGTGACAAAATGCAGAAAATCAGTCAGTATCTGGTGTGACCACCATTTGCCTCATGCAGTGCGATACATCTCCTTCGCATAAAGTTAATCAGGCTGTTGATTGTGGCCTGTGGAATGTTTCCCCACTCTTCAATGACTGCAAAGTTGCTGGATATTGGCGGGAACTGGAACACACTATCGTACACATCAATTCAGAGCATTCCAAACATGCCCAATTGATATTTGCCACTAAGTATGCAGGCCATGGAAGAACTGGGACATTTTCAGCTTACAGTAATTCTGTACAGATCCTTGCGACATGGGGTCATGCATTATCCTGCTGAAACATGAGGTGATGGCGGTGGATGTATGGCACGACAATGGGCCTGAGGATCTAATCACAGTATTTCTGTGCATTCAAATTGCCATCAATAAAATGCAATTGTGTTAGTTGTCCGTAGCTTATGTCTGCCTGCCCATACCCTACCTCCACCATGGGGCACTCTGTTCTAATCGTTGACATCAGCAAACTGCTCGCCCACACAACGCCATACACGTGGTCTGCAGTTATGTGGCCGGTTGGACATACTGCCAAATTCTCTGGAACGACGTTGGGGGCAGCTTATGATGGAGAAATGAACATGGAATTCTCAGGCAACAACTCTGGTGGACATTCCTGCAGTCAGCATTCCAATTGCAAGCTCCCTCAAAACTTGAAATATCTGTGGCATTGTGTTGTCTGACATAACTGCACATTTTAGAATGGCATTTTATTGTCCCTAGCACAAGGTGCACCTGTGTAATGATCATGCTGTTTAATCAGCTTATCATGTTTCAGGAGAAGAACCAGATGCAGACAGTGTCGAAGTAACAAACGTTTATTACAAGAACAGGGGGCAGGCAAAACGACAAGTCAATGGCAGGCAGAGGTCAGTAATCCAGTTCCAAAAGGTACAGAACGGCAGGCAGTCTCAGGGTTGGGCTGGCAGAGGTCAATAATCTAGGGTGGTGTGACAAGGTACAGAACGGCAGGCAGGCTCAGGGCAGACATAATGGTCAAAACTAGAAAACAGGAACTAGAAAATGACAGGAGCAAGGGGAAAACCGCTGGTAGGCTTGCCGAATGAAATGAACTGGCAACACAAACAGATAACACAGGTATAAATACACTGAGGATAATTGGGAAGATAGTTGACACCTAGAGGGGGGTGGAGACAAGCACAAAGACAGGTGAAATAGTTCAAGGTGTGACACAGCTTCTTGATATGCCACACCTGTGAGAAACGCTCACTAACAGGGATGTATAACAAATTTGTGCAAAACATTTGAGAGAATATGGAACATTTCTGGGATCTTTAATTTTTTTCCCCAGGTAGTTGCTGTAAATGAGAACGTGTTCTCAGTCAATTTATCTGGTAAATTGAGGGATAAATAAATATTTCAGCTCCTGAAACATGGGACCAACACTTTACGTGTTGCGTTTATATATATTTTTCAGGATATTTCAATCTCACTATGTAATGCAACAAAATGTGAAAAAAAACAGAGTCAGTCAACAGAATCACAGTCAACAAACAGACTGCGGTTACTGATCCTGACCACTGCAAAGAGACAGAAAGCCAATGTTATCTGGTCTAATAACACAGTATTAACAATATGATCCATTTGTCAATGTCTACAATCAATATATCAGTCCCCATTCAGCACTTATATCAGAAACCATTTCAGTGATTACAAAGCTATCATGTTTCGACATCACATCAGTCTGACTGTCCAAGAAGCCTATTCACATATTGGACTATTTCCATATAGAACACTTCGCATAGACAGCACATGCTTCAGTGGTCTGGGAGTGTTCATATCCCTGTGAGTTGAACACTTCATGACTGAGAGCTGTTCTTCATGACAACAGAACCCACAACAACCATGACTTTCATCACCATCTTCATCTGGATACTTTCCCTCTGTCTCCAAGGTAATATACAGTATTTTACAGAAAATTATTAGGAAAATTGCAATATTAGGCTATATTACCTCATTTCAGTTTATGTTAATATGCTATGAGAACAAATGAATGAACAATTGAATGCTAATTCTACATGCCATCTCTGTTTCAAAGTCCAGAGGCCAGGTCACTGTGACTCAGACTCCTGCAGTGAAAACTGTTTCAGTGGGACACTCAGTCAGTTGTAAGACCAGCAGTGCTGTATACAGTGATTGCAATGGACACTATTTGCACTGGTAACAACAGAAACCTGATATACTGATATACTGGGCTAAAACCCTTCAGTCTGGGACTCCATCTAGATTCAGTGGCAGTGGATCTGGGAGTGACTTCAGTCTGACCATCAGTGGAGTCCAGGCTGAAGATGCAGGAGATTACTACTGTCAGAGTGCACACTACTTAAGTGTTCACACAGTGATAAAGAGCCGTACAAAAACCTCCCTCAGTCAGACTGCGCAGTGACTCTACTGCTACAACAGGGACTTACTCCAGGTGCTGAGGGGAAGACAGTGACATGGAACACTAATCAGTAGAGGAGGAAAATGGTTAGAAAGTATCATACAAATCACATGTTCTCCAACGTCATCATAAACGTCCTAATCTTCATTATCATCATCGTCATCATCATCATGGCTGTAAATTGTTATATTGTTCATGAACTGAAAGTGTATTTAGAAGTTATTTGTGGTTTTGGAACACATTACCAGTCCATATGTAGAGTAAGATGTACAGAAGTAAAGTGATGTTATTGATGATGACCAATTGTTGATGTGATCATCTAGCATGGATTAACCATTTTCATGAGCTGTTAGATCTGTGAATGAGACATGATGTGTTTGACATTTATGTAGAGACATACACACTACACACTATTATCATAAAGTTGTAGTATCCATTTGATCTGTCATTAATTACATGGTGAATCCACCATAGATGTTAAACCAGTCCACTCCCTCATTATAAATATATATGTTATGGAAAGTAACTGTTTAGCAGTGTGAGTTCTGAGAGCAGATCTTAGAGGTTTATTATCAAATATCACTAATTATCATCACTTGTATTGGAGCTACAGTATAACAGAATCTTTCAGTTGTAGAAATGATTGCAGAGTTTTTGTTGGATCAGATGCCTTTTTCATTCTGTTTGAAATCATGAGAGTAGCGATATGCTACAATGCTGAAATAATAGAAGCTGATTGATGTAAATTAGTATGAAATGTGCTGCATATTCATAAGATAGTGATCACAGGAATCATGATAAAATCAACTATTGGGGTTATTTTTCAATCAAAACAATCTTTATCTCAGAGGCAAGAAGACATGTACAACTTTTTTTATTTTATTTTAATTATTTCACCTTTATTTACCAGGTAGGCCAGTTGAGAACAAGTTCTGATATACAACTGCGACCCGGCCAAGATAAAGCAAAGCAGTGCGACACAAACAACAACACAGAGTTACACATGGAATAAACAAATGTACAGTCAATAACACAATAGAAAAGTCTATATACAGTGTGTGCAAATGAGGTAAGATTAGGGAGGTAAGGCAATAAATAGGCCGTAGTGGCAAAGTAATTACAATTGAGCAATTAAACACTGGAGTGATAGATGTGCTGAAGATGAATGTAAGATACTAGAAATACTAGTAGAGATACTGGGGTGCAAAGGAGCAAAAAAACATAAATAACAATATGGGGATGAGGTAGTTGGATGGGCTATTGACAGATGGGCTATGTACAGGTGCAATGATCTGTAAGCTGCTCTGACAGCTGATGCTTAAAATTAGTGAGGGAGATATAAGTATCCAGCTTCAGTGATTTTTGCAATTCTTTCCAGTCATTGGCAGCAGAGAACTGGAAGGAAAGGCGGCCAAAGTAGGAATTGGCTTTGGGGGTGACCAATGAAATATACCTGCTGGAGCGCGTGCTATGGGTGGGTGCTGCTATGGTGACCAGTGAGCTGAGATAAGGCAGGGTTTTACCTAGCAAAGACTCATAGATGACCTGGAGCCAGTGGGTTTGGCAACGAATATGAAGGCGAGAGCCAGCCAACGAGAGCATACAGGTCGCAGTGGTGGGTAGTATATGGGGCTTTGGTGACAAAACGGTTGGCACTGTGATAGACTGCATCCATTTTGCTGAGTAGAGTGTTGGAGGCTATTTTGTAAATGACATCGCCGAAGTCAAGGATCGGTAGGATAGTCGGTTTTATGAGGGTATGTTTGGCAGCATGAGTGGATGCTTTGTTGCAAAATAGGAAGCCGATTCTAGATTTAATTTTGGATTGGAGATGCTTAATGTGAGTTTGGAAGGAGAGTTTACAGTTCTAACCAGACACCTAGGTAGTTGTAGTTGTCCACATATTCTAAGTCAGAAACCGTCCAGAGTAGTGATGCTGGACGGGCAGGCAGGTGCGGGCAGCGATCGGTTGAAGAGCATGCATTTGGTTTTACTAGCATTTAAGAGCAGTTGGAGGCCACGGAAGGAGAGTTGTATGGCGTTGAAGATCATCTGGAGGTTAGTTAACACAGTGTCCAAAGAAGGGCCAGAAGTATACAGAATGGTGTCGTCTGCGTAGAGGTGGATCAGAGAATCACCAGCAGCAAGAGCGACATCATTGATGTATACAGAGAAAAGAGTCAGTCCGAGAATTGAACCCTGTGGCACCCCCATAGAGACTGCCAGAGGTCTGGACAACAGGTGATCTGTTTGTTGACTTGACTTTCGAAGACCTTAGAAAGGCAGGGTAGGATAGATATAGGTCTGTAACAGTTTGGGTCTAGAGTGTCTCGCCCTTTGAGGAGGGGTATGACCGTGGCAGCTTTCCAATCTTTGGGGATCTCAGTCGATAGGAAAGAAAGGTTGAACAAGCTAGTCATAGGGGTTGCAAAAATTGCTTTTTAGAAAGAGAGGGTCCAGATTGTCTAGCCCAGCTGATTTGTCGGGGTCCAGATTTTGCAGCTCTTTCAGAACATCAGCTATCTCGATTTGGGTGAAGGAAAAATGGGGGAGGCTTGAGCAAGTTGCTGTGGGGGGGTGCAGAGCTGTTGACCGGGGTAGGGATGTGTGGCCAGAAAGCATGGCCAGCCATATAAAAATGCTTATTGAAATTCTCAATTATTGTGGATTTATCGGTAGTGACAGTGTTTCCTAGCCTCAGTGCAGTGGGCAGCTGGGAGGAGTTGCTCTTATTCTCCATGGACTTTACAGTGTCCCAGAACTTTTTGGAGCTTGTGCTACAGGATGCAAATTTCTGTTTGAAATTGCTGTTTGATGCTAATGCAGAACGCCACAGGATGTTTTTGTGCTGGTCAAGGGCAGTCAGGTCTGGAGTGAACCAAGGACTATATCTGTTCCTGGTTCAATTTTTTTTGAATGGGGCATGCTTATTTAAGATGGTGAGGAAAGCACTTTTATAGATTAACCAGGCACCCTCTACTGACAGAATGAGGTCAATATCCTTCCAGGATACCCGGGCCAGGTCGATTAGAAAGGCCTGCTCGCTGAAGTGTTTTACGGAGCGTTTGACAGTGATGAGAGGTGGTCGTTTGACCACAGACCCATTACGGACGCAGGCAATGCGGCAGTGACCGCTGAGATCCTGGTTGAAGACAGCAGAGGTGTATTTAGAGGGCAAGTTGGTCAGGATGATATCTATGAGGGTACCCGTGGTTACGGATTTGGGGTTGTATCTGTAGGTTCATTGATAATTTGTGTGAGATTGAGGGTATCTATCTTAGATTGTAGGACAGGGTGTTAAACATGTCGCAGTTTAGGTCACCTAACAGTACGAGCTCAGATAGATTTTATTTTTATTTATTTATTTATACCGTTATTTTACCAGGTAAGTTGACTGAGAACACGTTCTCATTTGCAGCAACGACCTGGGGAATAGTTACAGGGGAGAGGAGGGGGATGAATGAGCCAATTATAAACTGGGGATTATTAGGTGACCATGATGGTTTGAGGGCCAGATTGGGAATTTAGACCAGAGGAAAGAGTGCCTCCTACTGGCCCTCCAACACCACTTCCAGCAGCATCTGGTCTCCCATCCAGGGACTGACCAGGACCGACCCTGCTTAGCTTCAGAAGCAAGCCAACAGTGGTATGCAGGGTGGTATGCTGCTGGCAATCAATTTACATATGGTGTCCAGGGCACAGCTGGTGGCTGAGGGTGGTCTATAACAAGTGGCATTGGTGAGAGACTTGTTTCTGGAAAGGTGGATTTTTAAAAGTAGAAGCTCGAATTGTTTGGGCACAGACCTGGATAGTATGACAAAACTCTGCAGGCTATCTCTGCAGTAGATTGCAACTCCGTCCCCTTGGCAGTTCTATCTTGTCGGAAAATGTTATAGTTAGGGATGGAACTGTCAGGATTTTTGGTGGCCTTCCTAAGCCAGGATTCAGACAAGGCCAGGACATCCGGGTTGGCAGAGTGTGCTAAAGCAGTGAATAAAATAAGGAGGCTTCCAATGTTAACATTAGCCAGTAGTAGCCACTCGGATAGCAGCTAGCTAGCTGCGATGATCCAGGTGAAAAGGTTCAGAGCTTGCGGTAGGAATCCGAAGATGTGGAGATGTGGTAGAGAAAAACTAGTCTGATATGCTCTGGTTTGAATCGCGCAGTGCAGACTGGCAGGAGTTGACCGGGCTGAGGTTAGCTGATGACCGCTAGCAGTGGCTAACTGACTACTAGCTAGTAGCTAGTTAGCTGTCTAGCTTCTGTTGGGGGATCCGGTTCTAAAGTTTAGAAAATAGCAGATCCATACCACATTCGGTGAGGCGGGTTGCAGGAGAGTATGTTGAAATTGAGGTTAAAACTATAAAAAATATATACGAAATATATACGAAGAAAAAATGTATATATACACGGCACACGACAAGACAAAGACTACTGACTGCGACACCATCTTGGATTTTTTATCTCAAAATAGTTAATTTAGCACACAGCACTAACTATATTATTCTCTAATATACTGTAACATTGTTATGAATTTTATGAATAATGACTAAATGATGTATACATTTAACATAGAACTATATTTAATTGAATTCTACTCTTGTCACGACTTCTGCCGAAGTCGTTGCCTCTCCTTGTTCGGGCGGTGTTCGGCGGTCGACGTCACCGGCCTTCTAGCCATCATCGATCCATTTTTCATTTTCCATTGGTTTTGTCTTGTCTTCCCACACACCTGTTTTCAATGCCATTCATTACCCGTTGTGTATTTAACCCTCTGTTTCCCCTCATGTGTTTGTCAGAGATTGTTTTATGTCAAGTGTTGTTTCTTGGTGTATAGGTGCGCGACGGGTCCTCGTACCCATGTCTATTTTATGTATGTACATTTTCGTGTTTGGAGCATGTTAAGTGGACATTTATTAAAAGTCTCCATTTACACTCCGTTTAACTCTCCTGCGCCTGACTTCCCTGCCACCTATACACACGACTCTGACAACTCTGTTTTTCTTGTAAACTCCATAAGAAAGAGGTTATGTAGAATGTACATGGGAAGAGAGGAAGGTATGTGTGTGCCTAAAGAAAACAAAGTGGATCATTAAACTATGTTTGAACCGACCCAGCTATAACTCTGTGGAGATWAAATAAGACAGGGAGAGCCCCRCCAGGTTTTCCGTATCTGGGGGGGACTGGAACTGTCAGCTGAGTGGTAATAAACTGTGGTGAGACTTCAGGGGATAATCCAAATATAGTGTGTATGTGCGTAGTTTAAGAGAAGGGATAAGAAGAACGTTTTTGTATATGCACGTCAGAGCTCTCTAAATAAACATTCCTGACAATTGTAGCTGGGTCTCCGTTTGATTCATTTCAACCAGTTTCTTACAAATTCTGGGTTTCAGGCTGAGTAATTAATTCAATTGGGTATTATGAACAACTGAGAACAAAATTCTCGTAACAAACATTCAGCCTCTAAAACACTGTTTCCAGAACTAGCAACATGCGGGGACTCTGTAGACCCCTACAATAGCTTCTCCGGTCTCTAGTCACTACAGTGACTTCTCCAGAAGGTGGCCGAATCACTGGTGTCGTTATGGGCGACCCTGCAGGTGTATACCTCTCCCTCTTCCCAGCGTGCCTTGCTCAGGGTCAGGGTGCTGCTGTGGCTGTAGCGGCCGCCCTTCTCTTCTTCTGTGGTGGTCAGGACGCCCTCCGTCACCTCCGCCCGTCTACCAGCCCAGCTCGCCATCGCCCCCTGGGTGGAGAAGCCACTCATCAGGCAGGCCAGTGTGGCCGAGCTCCCAGAGAGCTTCTCAGAGGACTGAGAGGACTGGGTGGAGCAGAGACACTGTGGGTCTGACAGAGGGACCAGCTGTAGGACAGTAGAGATGAAAGAGTAGAGAGGAGAGAGGAGGGTTAGCTACTGTCACAAGAATGTCTATCCCAATGTTCTAACTGAACTATTTGATAACTCTCTGTATCCTGGAGGTTGTAAATCTCCAGTATTAAGAAACAGATAGAGTCCCAGCATACAAATGGTCAGTTCTTTATTCAGAGAGCACTCTGCTCTTCTAGTGCAGAGCTAGTCTTTTTATACACAAACAAGTTCTTATCATGGGCTACTCCCTAGTCGGACAGGCTGTACTTTTCCACTACCCTGGGTGAGGACAGAATCTTCTGTTATTGGTTTCACAGTTGCACAAGTTGTCTGTCGATAGCTCCTCTTATCCTTTGTTGTCGCAACTACACCCTGCTTACATAGCTAAAAAGGAACACAATGTCCTAATTCTATCCTGCCTAAGCTGCACACATTATCAACTTATAGTCTTAGGTGTCTAATGGATTTCTGTCACGGCCGTTTAAAGAAGAGGACCAAGGTGCAGCGTGGTAAGCGTACATTCTCGAGAGGAGAGGCAATACACACAAGATAAACAATTAGCTACAGTACCGAGAACAACCGACAACAACATAACAATGAATCTATAAAGATAAAGACAAAAAGAAACTCTGAAAATATATTTAGACAAAACAATCCATCAGATAAATGTATGTTATATTCATGCTTTACAGTTTAGCCCACCAAGAGCAACAAAACACTAGGATTGGGTTTCCTGGACACAGATGAAGACTAGTCCTAAAATAACTTTCAATGAAGATTATCTATTGAGTTTTCTTTTCATTTCACGACTTGGCTTAATGTGTCTGGCAAACCACCCCTAACTCTACAAAGAAAGGCAGTAAACAGATATCACATATTTAGATTTAATAATCAGATTTTGTATTCACAGTGTAAAACTCCATATACATTTAGTCAAATCTACTCTGAGACACAAGACAAAATGACCTCAAAATCCTATTCAAAACTATAGATGAGGTTCAACTTTAAACCATGTCAGTGTTAACGTCAACCATGAAAAAAATATAAAGTGTTGCTTATATTATACAAATAGTAGTTGCTACATCTCAACAGAACAATGAGCTGACATGCAATACTGGATATCAAAATGTGCTCTTTTTAAATCGCATGTTAGAATACTCACTTCGGTGACTCCGCCCTCTACCAATCTACCAATCTGTCCACAGAAATCTCCAAAAAGATATAGCCTGAACGTTTTTCCTCTGGAGAAGATGATAACATCTCATAACGTTGTTCAATAGCATGATTACATTTTGTTTTATGAGAGAAGACAAAAATATACTTACTTTTCAACACCAGTCTTTTGCCGATTCCAAAAGTCCACCACAGTGATTCATTCTGGTGAAGTCGCCGTACGAAAACCTCCTTCACACAAGACTGGGCACCTTCACACACAGAGCACTCTCAGTACCACCCTAATAGTACTGACGTACTCATAGGCGGAAATCCCAGGGGGGACGGGGGACACACGACCCCCCCACCCCCCCCAATCTATCACTGTAAACATAACTATGTCATTTCAATAATATTAATAATACGCAATGAAAGCAGTTGTGCTGATTATAGACACTTAATACGCCTTTTTAAGTTTCAAAAGATTGCGACCAACCCCGCCCTTTGCCTCACAATGGTTTGATCCACTGCCAGTTCTTTAGCTGGCAAGGTAATAGAGGGTTCGTATCTACTGTCCGAAAGGCACATGTACGTAACTGACGTGAGGTTATCCAGTCAATCGCGCCATAGCAATGTTTACATTTTTATGTTGGCAGGGTTCACACACTAGCTGAATTTGCAGAGCTAGCGCGCAAACTAAAGCAAACATTAACTAGCAAGCTAGCTAGTACCTATTCCATTAATGTGGCGTCGTCAAAGATGATCTTTGCTATCGTCAATTTATTCCAAGATCAGCATGCAGCTTTAGTGCTTCAAAAGTCCCTGTGATAAGGTTAGCTATAACTGAAGTCCAAACTGAACAGAACTACACTCTCTTATACCATTGTCTTAAATATATTTAATGTGCTCGTTGCAAAAGCTAAATTGTCGCTAGTGAACTTTTTTACATTTATTTATTTCACCTTTTTTTTTTTTAGGATTATAGCAAACACCACAGAAACGGAATTGGTGCTCGCTAGCTTACAAATTCAGCTATTGTTGGAAGCCAGCCAATATGAAACAAACTATATTAAAATTAGAAAAGGTTGTAGCATATGTTGTGTAAATGTGTGTGTGTGCAGCTAGACCGCCAGCCAGCCAGGTAGAAAAATGGCAGAAAAAAGTAAAAAGACGGACATCAGAGTATTTTTCAGTACACCAAAACGCAAAGTAAGAACTCTAGTAGCTAATATCTCAAAGACGAGTTGATAAAAATGTTCATAAGAAAGAAGTGAAATGCTAATGGAATGTTTCACAATGATGTCATTAGGCAGAGCAGGCAACAGATGGCACACAGACAGCAGAGCTGGGGACAGATAGGCAGGGGACAGACTGGCAGAGACAGGGAGTCTCAGGTAAGTTTGTTGAGTTCTTTGTTTGGCAACATTATGAAAGGTTCTCAATTTTTTTTACTTGTAAAATAGGGACATAATTGGAAAATGCCATGGATATCCCCGCTCTCAACTTAAACTGAATGACAAACTAAGATTTGTTTATGGCAATGGTATTGCTGTTGTGATAATTGTGTAGTTTTGGGTACCGGTAGTTAGGAGTACGGCAAACACCTTATTTCTTTTCTAGGAGACAGACTGAGTCTGTGAGGGTGGTGAAAGGGAAAGAGCCAGGGAGAGAGACTTCAGAGAACAATGTCACAGCCACGGCAGGACCAGGTGTCACCCTTGTTGCCAGCAGCACCAGTATGGGGAAAGTGGCACAGCATTGTCCAGTTACCTCAGTGATGGCACAAAACCATTTCAGCCACACCCACAATTTTTGAACCGCAAACTCTTGCCAACAGAGTGTTGACGTTTCAAGAGGCCCCAAAGCACAGAATGAAATTCTGAACATCATGGCCAATACAATATTCGAGGCATTGCAGCTGGATTAGGTCTCTTCCGATTGTACAATTTTTTATTAATTGTTGATGGTACTCAAGATGTTCTCTGGTGCTGAACAGGAGAGTGTCTTTTTGCATTATGTTGACCATGACCTTGTCCTCACGAGGAGTTTATTGGGCTATACAGGGTGTCGGAGACAACAGGCGAGGGCATTGCGAAAGTGGCAACTGAAGTGTTTGTTGAGGCTCAATTTGCCCATGTCTGGCTTACGTGGGCAGAGTTACGATGGTGCCTCAAACATGGCAGGAAAATACACAGGTGCACAGGCAATTGTGAGAAGGCAGCAGCCATTAGCCCTCTATGTCCATTGTGGAGCACACTGTGTAAATCTGATTACACAGGCTGGCTGCTCAGCCTCCCCACTGATCCGGGATTCCCTTTCTTGGGTCCATCAGTTAGGTGTCCTCTATGGCCAGTCAGGAAAGTTTAAGAGCATGTTTGAATCAATTGCCACGTCCAAAGAAACACATCTGCCCACCCGGAAACCCTATGTCCAACAAGGTGGACTGTGCGGAATACTGCTATTAGAGCTGTGCTAGGGCAGTATGAGCGGGTACTAAGCAGCCTAGAGGAGAGTAGTTTTTAGTACATGAAAGTACACGACAGTACACTTACAAATTATTTATTTAATGTTATTTTATTTAAAATTGCATACTTTGTGCGACATACTTGTCCATAGCTGCTGTTTGAAGAGTTGAGACACTGACTGAAGGATATTTTGTTTGATTTATTTGGGTTTTTCATTGAAGTAGTTATTTTGCTTTTAGAACTGTACTTATTTTAAGCTTTTTGTTCTTGTAAAGATATTGTAGTAGACTCAGGCCAGTGGCACATTTAATGACTATAATAATGTATCAGAAAAAGTCAAATTAAAAGGTCAATTCAATACGGAGACTAACTTTGTGATGGTTCTCAATGGAGATTATTTTAGATGAGATCCACCATGTTCATTGTATTTATGAAAACTACACCCATACAGTGTACGCAGTACCAATGGCTAACCACTGGCCTTTCTTGATATTGCTAGTTGTAAGTACGAATACCTGCATACATACTGGACTGGTAAGGAGCAATGCTATAACTATTATTAATAGTAGTATTATAATGATTTAAACATTTGAACAAGTTGGTTAAACCCTTCAGTTAACTACTGTACCTATCAATTATTCAGTTGTAGGAATTATGGTTCCTCAATATACATTTAACATATTACAACGTAGGCTATGTGTTACAGCACTACTTTTGGTGTCCCCCTCAGGAATTGCTCTTGAGAAAATGTAATGTAATTGTCCCCTCCAAGGTTGATATCAGATTTTCGCCCCTGGACGTACTAGTATAATACAATAGGGACTGGTAGTACTGAAGTACTAATGCAATACAATAGGGACTGATAGTACTGATGTACCAGTATAATACAGTTGGGACTGATAGTACTGAAGTACTAGTATATACAATCAAATCAAGCTTTATCTATACAGCACATTTCAGACATGGAAAGCAACACAATGTACTTTACAGGAAATAACTAATAAAAAACAATTAAAATAATAGCTGAAATATTTACTACAGAACAAACATAAGATTTAAAAAAATAAAGACACAAACGGAACAACTAAAAAGCACCCTAAGGAAAAGCAAAGCTAAAAAGATGTGTTTTAAGACCTCTTAAATATGTCCACATTTTCGGTCCCCCTCATGTTCTCTGGCAGGCTATTCCAGAGGCTGGGGACATACTGCCTCTTGGTCCTAGGCTTTAGGATAGTTAAAAGGCAAGTGCCAGAGGAATAGAGGTACCTACTGGGTACATAACTTAAAAGCATGTTTGACATGTATTGGGGTGCACAATAATGGATTGATTGAAAAAAAACAATCTTAAAATGAATTCTAAAACTCACAGGCAGCCAGTGCAGAGACCTTAAAATCGGTGTAATGTGTGCTCTTCGTCTGGTCTTGGTCAGGACCCGTATGTATGTTTTGCAGTTGACCAATGGCTTTCTTCGGTAAACCAAACAGGAGAGCATTACAATAGTCAAACATGCTTGAAATAAAACCATGGATGAGATTCTTTGTAACAGCCTGAGGGAGAAACGGCCGCACCTTGGCAATGTTCTTCAGATGGCAAAAAGCTACTTTGGTCACATTCCTAATGTGTGATTCGAAATTTAGTTCAGAATCTACAAAACAACTATTTTTTTTACCTGGTGTTTTATCTTTATTGCCCGTGAATTAAAATGTGTGGCGAGATTCTCTCTCTGTACTTATATAAACTGAACAGTACCGGACCCAAAATCGAACCTTGTGGAACGTCACATGTGATACGTATTTTCTCTGAGTTCAATTCACCAAGGGTGACAAAAAACTCTTGACGGGTTAAATAGGTCCTAATCCAATTTAGAACTGGACCAGATTGACCAACCCACCTATTCTGTCTGCCCAGAAGGACATCATGGTCAACAGTACGATACGGACTGATATTACTGAAGTACTAGTATAATTGGTTGGGGCTCAAGCTCCTACGCTTAGGTTTTAGAAGAGTGGGTGGAGGGGGGGGGGGTGGGGGGGGGGGGGGGGGGGGGGGGGGGGGGTAGATCAACTTTACATTTGCTGATAATTGTTTGGCTTCCATCACATGGTACATTGTCTGCATCATTCCCAATCCCCCATATATTCTTTTTACTTTCACTAGTAAAATATAGTAAGATCAACAAAATATATGGGGGATTGGAAATGATGCCGACAATTATATTGATGGAAGCAAAAATATCTGCAATTTTAAAGTTGATCTAACCCCCCCATTTTGTATTATGTCCCCCCACTTCTAAAACCAAGGTTGACCACCTAATTATACTAGTACTTCAGTACTGTCAGTCCGTATCGTACTGTTGACCATGATGTATACTCCTCTTTAAACTGGTCATCTCTGTATACCCGTCGCAAGACCCACTGGTTGATGCTCATTTATAAAACCCTCTTTGGCCTCACTCGCCCCTATATGAGACACCTGCTGCAGGCCTAAACCTCCACATACAACACCCGTTCTGCCAGTCATATTCTGTTGAAGGTCCCCAAAGCATACACATCCCTGGGTCGCTCCTCTTTTCAGTTTGCTGCAGCTAGCGACTGGAACGAGCTGCAACAAACACTCAAACTGAACAGTTTTATTTTAATCTCTTAATTCAAAGACTCAATCATGGACACTCTTACTGACAGTTGTGGCTGCTTTATGTGATGTATTGTTGTTTCTACCTTCTTGCCCTTTGTGCTGTTGTCTGTGCCCAATAATCTTTGTACCATGTTTTGTGCTGCTGCCATGTTGTGTTGCTACCTTGCTGTGTTGTTGTCTTAGGTCTCTCTTTATGTAGTGTTGTGTTGCCTCTCTTTGTGATTGGTGTTTTCTCCTATATATATAAATATATATATTTTAATCCCAGGCCCCTGTCCCCGCAGGACAGGCCATCATTGTAAGTAAGAATTTGTTCTTAACTGACTTGCCTAGTTAAATAAAGGTTAAATAAAATAAAAACTTTTTTTTTAAACTTCAAGACCACTGTATGGGTAAGGAAGGACTGGGAAGAAACTCAACCTAGCATATCTGATTTATTCTTTGATATTTGTAAGGAGGAGTCAACAATGGTTTAGGGATACGGGTGAGTGGATGGTTTGGGATTGGGCCAATCTTTCTCACACACTCTTTCCCCTTGACTCTGATCCATCCAGAGGCTGTAGTGGGCGTGCCAGAGGACAGGAAGAAGATCCCCTGGGCGGACGGCGAGACGGTGATCCTCCTGGAGCTCTGGGGAGACGACACTGTGCAGCAGACCCTGAAGCACTGCCCGCACAACAGTCACATATACTCAGAGATTTTGGGAAAAGCTCAACTTCCGTGGTTATTACAGAACTGCAGATCAGTGCCACACCAGGATAAAGTGCTTGAAAGCCGGCTATCGGCAGTCCCAGGAAACCATCTGGTAATCATTGTGTTTCTTTTTCTGTTATTGATACATTTGTCATTTTGGTTAATGTCAATTAGATTACAGATTGATTCTAATTTTGTAATCTCTCTCTACCTGTGCTCTTCCTAGTTCATCTGGATCTGAGCAGGTTGATTTGAAGTTATACGATATTTTGAAGCAAATACTTGAGAGGCAGCCTCCCTCCATCGTGGGGTGGTGGTGGTGACAGACTTGACCAATGACATATCAGAGGAATCAAACAGTGACTCACTTCAAGGTAAAAGTTCAGCTCACATCAAACTATGCAAACTTTCTAATGACACCCTGCATGGGTATGTCAGATTGAACCCTGTTTGTTATATCAAATTTAGCTACTGGTTCTACTATAGGTGCTGTCCCCTCAACACAAGTTTCTTTCCCAAGTCTAAACAGGGAAACTTTCATGTTATTGGGCTGTTTTGTGTTTAGAGTGTACAGAACTGGACAACAACACCACTTCTGAGAGGATCACACCAGGCTCGTGGTCGGATCCTGAGACCCTGGCCCTCATTGACATCTGGGGGGATGTGGTGTCTGTGCACCACAGGTTTAAATTTGACACTTTCCAATGTTTATTTTATATTTAACTAGGCAAGTCAGTTAAGAACAAATTCTTATTTTCAATGACAGCCCAGGAACAGTGGGTTAACTGCCTTGTTCAGGGGTAGAATGACAGATTTTTACCTTGTCAAGGGGATTCGATCTTGCAACCTTTTGGTTACTAGTCCAACGCTCTAAACACTTGGCTACCTGCCTAATTGATATTAATTTAGAGAAACATAGAAATAAGTGTACTCTAATCTAATCCCTAGCCACATTACTCTATCCCAAAACATTTTCGGCACACAATTTTTTATCTTCAAAATGGCTTCCTTTTCTGTCTGCTGTTCTCAGATGTGGAAGAAAGGGATTGGAATACAAGTTCTACAATCAGTTGGAGCGAATACTTGATCATGAAGCGGTCTCCATTGATGAGTATGATGAAAGAGATGATCAAACAGTAGACCAGGACACAGGTACATTGGTAGTACAGACGGTTATCTGTTTACACTGAAGACTCAGTCAATCCGATCAGCAGAGCCGTACCTATGATCTGGAGGTTGCCAATGTATATGTCTCCCGGAGCAGGTGCTGATGGGATGTGATACACCTCGTGGTCAGTGCCAGAGACGCTGGGCCTCATTGAGCTGTGGGGGAACGAGGAGGTCCAGACGAGCCACCGAGGTTGTGTCCACAATGGACACATTTTCGCCGACATAGCAGAGAAGCTGGCCACCATGGGGCACTTCAAAACGGCTGACCAGTGCTACTCGAGGGTTAAGCGGCTGAGGAAAACCTATCGACGGTGTCTCCACAGCAGGACGTAAGTGGAAAGCACAGATCATTTGTGTGTAAGGCGAGTCATGGTGCCTAAATTGAGAATTGTTACAAATTAATCCTTCACCTCCCACTGTTCTCCACCTTCCTCTATCTCTGGTCGTACCTACAGAAATGGAGGGGAGCCCTTACTCTTCAGATACTACAGGTTCCTGGAGCCGGTGATAGGCAACGACACTCTCTCCCTCGATGCAGAGATTGCTTATTTGTGTGATGACTTCAATCCAGATCCCACTGAAGGAGCAGATAAGGAAACATGTATGGTGCCTCCTCATCATCCTTAACCTCTAAGTCTAATGTAGTTAGGGTCCTGTGTTTTTCCTGTGTCAGTGACAACAGTTCTTTGTCCTGGTCAGGTAAAATAAGGACCCTAGTCATAATCAATCTTCAAAAATGTACTTAGTAGCCACCTTAAGCCTCCCAAAAACATGTAAACAGTCAGTATCTGGTGTGGCCACCAGCTGCATTAAGTACTGCATTGCATCTTTTCCGCATAGACTGCACCAGACTTGCCAGTTCTTGCTGTGAGATGTTACCCCACTCTTCCACCAAGGCACCTGAAAGTTCCTGGACATTTCTGAGTGGAATGGCGCTAGCCCTCACCCTCCGATCCAACAGGTCCCAGACGTGCTCAATGGGATTGAGATCCGGGCTCTTCGCTGGCCATGGCAGAACACTGACATTCCTGTCTGCAGGAAATCAAGCACAGAACAAGTAGTATGGCTGGTGGCATTGTAATGCTGGAGGGTCATGTCAGGAAGAGCCTGCAGAAAGGGTACCTTGTAACGCACAGCTCTGAGATTGACTGGAATGACAACAAGCTCAGTCCGATGATGCTGTGACATACTGCCTCAGACCATGATGAACCCTCCACCTCCAAATCGATCCCGCTCCAGAGTACAGGCCTCGGTGTGACGCTCATTCCTTTGACGATAAACGCGAATCCGACCATCACCCCCAGTGAGACAAAACCGCAACTTGTCAGTGAAGAGCACTTTTTGCCAGTCCTGTCTGGTCCAGCGACGGTGGGTTTGTGCCCATAAGCGACGTTGCTGCCGGTGATGTCTGGTGAGGACCTGCCTTACAACAGGCCTACAAGCCCTCTGTCCAGTCTCTCTCAGCCTATTGCAGACAGTCTGAGCACTGAAGGAGGGATTATGCGTTCCTGGTGTAACTCGGGCAGTTGTTGTTGCCATCCTGTACCTGTCCCGCAGGTGTGATGTTCGGGTGTACCGATCCTGTGCAGGTGTTGTTACACGTGGTCTGCCACTGCGAGGATGATCAGCTGTCCATCCTGTCTCCCTGTAGCGCTGTCTTAGGCGTCTCACAGTACGGACTTTGCAATTTATTGCCCTGGCCACATCTGCAGTCCTCATGCCTCCTTGCAGTATGCCTAAGGCACGGTCACGCAGATGTCTCTGGGGATCTTTCTTTGGTGTTTTTCAGAGTCAGTAGAAAGACCTCTTTAGTGTCCTAAGTTTTCAACTGCGACCTTAATTGCCTACCGTCTGTAAGCTGTTAGTGTCTTAACGACCGTTCCACAGGTGCATGTTCATTAATTGTTTATGGTTCATTGAACAAGCATGGGAAACAGTGTTTAAACCCTTTACAATGAAGATCTGTGAAGTTATTTGGATTTTTACGAATTATCTTTGAAAGACAGGGTCCTGAAAAAGGGGCGTTTCTTTTTTTTCAGTCAGTTATGCTGTGACAGAGTCCAGCAGAAAGATGCCCTGGTCTGATCGGGAGACCAAGGCTCTGCTGGAAGTCTGGGGTGAGGACTATGTGCAGCTCTTCCTCCGCGGCTGCTTGAAGAATAGACACGTGTTTGAGTATATCTCACGGAGGATGACGGCCCAGGGGTTCATCAGGACGGTTGAGCAGTGCCACACCCCCATCAAACGACTCAAGCCAAGCTTCTACCATGACAAGTGAGTGCAAAGGATGTATAACTACTGTTTTATGTCTAGTTCTTTACTTTATAAATTACACAACAACATCAGGTATAAATTGAGATGCAATATCTTTAATTCATCAAATCAATGCTTTACTTAATTTCATCACATTATTAAACTATGTAATTGCAGTCTTGCTTTTGTCACTGTTATTTTTACATAGTACATGTGGTCAGAGGATATAATGATCCAACTGAAATTCCCTCTGAAAAGTGTGTCTAATCTTCCCTTTCCTCAGAAGGGAATGTAAGTTCTACGACCAGATGGAGGAGATTTTCTTGAGGGAGCTCAACGTCGGCAGTGTGGCCGAAGATTCGTTAGACAATGAGGAAGCTGCTTTCTGGGAGTCTACACTTGAGGTTGACCAAATGAAAGGTAAAGCAATGCCATACCATACCTTGAAATGTTCATGAAACGTTCTATGAGTTGTCTTATTTCAACTAACCTAACCCCCTTCCCATTGTAATCAATGTGTTCATTGGGTGTCTGTCTTCAGCTAGCCGTCCTTTAACTGACGTCTCCAAGTTCCCCTGGAGCGACAGTGAGACCCAGGTCCTCCTCAGTATCTGGGGGAGTGTCGCGGTCCAGGAGGGTCTGAAGGGCTGCACCAAAAACAGACACATTTTCACCGAGATCTCTCAGGCAATGGCCAACGAGGGCTACCTGAGGACAGCCGAACAGTGCCCGTCTAGAGTGAAGCTGCTAAAGGCCAACTTCCGCCAGTTCTGCGAAAACAAACAGTAAGCCATGGGGGATAAGATATGGATCTGAAATTGGTAACCACTATTTTTAATTGTGAATTGATTATGAAGACGCCATACTGATGGATCAGTTGTGTATTCAAGGTTAGAGGTTTGCCATTGTCATGACGCTGGCCTGGGGGTAGGTTTATGACAGTCATAAATACCTTTCCCCCCTTTTGACCCTCTCTCTACCCTACTGATGTGACTATTGAAAATCCCTGGGTTAACATAGAGATTCTGGGAACATCAGAAGGTGGGGGGAAATGAATCATATTTTGGTAATCCAACCAGTTGAAAATATGCATTGGTACTTAATGAATATGATGTCAGTTCGGTTGTCATCTGAGACATTCTCATCAATGACAGGATGACATAAACTGTACAGTGAAAAGTCTACACATTATAGTTATCAGATTCACATGGAATTGTTGTGCAATTTAAATGTTTGAATATGAAATTATTTGTGATGAAATGTGATGAAATGTGATTTTAGCTTCTAAAATGTGAGAATTGGGTTTTCATGAGTGAATTAGGCCCGACTCAGTGGCCCGCCCACGTGAAGAGACATTGGTTATAAACTATGAAACACGCCCTCCTCTCCCTTCCTATATAAAGCCTTGACGACAATATAACTTCCTGTTCCGGGTACATTAGGATGACGATCCGATGTCAGAAGGGTTCAGATAATAACTACAGAACGAAGCCAACCTCAGCGTGAGCTTTGGTTGCGAATGGTATGATCTTTGAACTCTTATTCGCTACAGAAGTGATACCTCCTAGCCGTTGAGTTAGCAGCAGCCGCTGAAAACGTGGGCTAGGAGAGGACAGACAGAGTATCCCGTCTACCACAGAACGACGACACTACAACGTTTCCCGTTCACCACCAGAGTCACTCTTCAAAGGACAAAGGACTCTGTTGGGCAACACGGCCTTCCATCTACCACCAACCTATTGAAGCGCAGCTCAGAGTAAATATTTATTGCGTTTTCCTTTTCCAAATGGGCGGTAATTTAGAGTGCATAGATTCTGTATTTACGATAGTGTAGTTGCCTACGGCCCGAGAGAGACATCGCTTCTCCCTTTGTTCTTCAGTCTTCCTGCTCTTTCACTCAAACCCAGCCCCCATTTCTTTGTGTAACCAGCTGTCATATCTGTTCTGTCCACTAGGGACGTTTTCCTTTATGACATAATTTGTAATCAAGGTATGATTCATTCTGTGTATATGTAATTCTGTGTGATTAGTTAGGTATTTWGTAAATAAATAATTAAACCCAATTTTGTATTGCTGATTCAACTTGTTAGCCAGGGTTCGTGAAGATAACCAAGAATTTACAACTTTCAGATGAGACTGAAATAAGGTGACGATTAATATTGACTGCTATTGATGTAAAATATTACTAGGTCTTTAAGAGTTTATTTGGAAGATAACAGCTCTATAAATATTATTTCGTGGTGCCCCGACTTTCTAGTTAATTACATTTACATGATTAGCTCAATCAGGTAATATTAATTACAGAGAAAGGATTTTATAGAATAGCATGTCATATCATTTAATCCGGCATAGCCAAAGACACGACACCATGCTCATGATAGAAAATCAAAGATCATTAACTAACCAGATATGAGGAATAAACATTGTGTCAACAACCACATGTTATGTTCTATTTTCCCAGGATTGGAGGGGAAAAAGTGGAGTGCAAATTCTACGATCAGTTTGTGCAAATATTCAGGAACAAGTATATATCCTGTGACTCTCTGGCTGAGGAACCAAATGACGCCACAGACATGGGAGAGATCCCAGGTGGCCAAGTCCAAGAAACAGGTAAGGAGACAATCTCCTAATCTTACATTATACTATCAACGTTGGGCCTTTGTTTTTTTTGTTTTTATTTCAGGATCTCCAGAATCAGGCAGCTGTCCATCACCATGGGAACTAGATCTCCCCTTGAGAATTGAGGAGACTGAAGCCCTTCTCGACATATGGGTCAGTGACAGAATCCAAGGAGACCTGAGGGGAAACACTGAACTGGAACACATTCATACAGAGATCTCTCAAATGATGGCTGACCAGGGCTTCATGAAAACAGCAGAGCAGTGCCAGACGAGGGCGACACAACTGAACCTGAGTATTATTCCAATCTGACCACGAGGAAGCATTTGCTTTAACATTTTTATTCAACCTTTATTTAACTAGGCAAGTCAGTTAAGAACAAATTCTAATTGAGGACCAGGACGAGGCTGGGCCAATTGTGTGCCGCCTTATGGGAATCCCAGTCACGGCCGGATGTGATGCAGCCTGGATTAGGGATCATCTGAAGACAGTTTTGTAGTGCCACAGGAAAGCTGCAATGACTCAACAATGACTTTGGAAAAGAGGTGTATTAACAATTACGAAGACCTGTGTCTCTCTTGTCTCCTGCGTTGTTTTTGGAGAGGTTCCTTAATTCTATCAGAGGCACTGTTGCTTTGTTGGATATTGCTGAAGGGACTCAACATCCATCCTACGTTTTCTGTTGGAAATCAGACATGTATTTAACCTTTGTATAGGTAATTCAATCTAAGTGTAATGGACTATCTGAATGTTATTTGTCATGTATGTCACAGTAAGTGCACATGTGTTGTGACATAAGGTCCTTTTCACTAAACTTAACAAAACCTTTTTAAAGGGATTGGCTTGAGTGAATCCTCTAACGAGAATTGTTCAAAACCTCATGACGTTATGAACATCTTGCATTATGATTTACCAAACAAAAGGCTGGCTATTATGTATATATTTGTGTATGTTATGTACATTTGTGTTTTAGCAGACTCACTGTACTTTTAGGGCTATTTTCAAGTGAACTAATTTAGATCAAATTCATTTGAGTGGAGTTTGATTGCCTGACTGTTTGGGTACTGTATCATCTCTGTTACTGTGGGATATCTTTCTCTCAATGTGTTTTAACCTATATCTTGGTTCACCGAAACACTGAGGTTTGTGTTGTTACCAGCTTTAACTACTGGGGGGAGACTGTGAACAAATCCTATTTTTATCCTCAACGTGTCTTGAGGATAAACCACTAGAATTCTGGAAGCACAGGCACCTAATTCTTGCTTAGTCATACGTTATTGTTATATACCACGGTGAGATAGCCGTTGCAACAAATCCTGTTCTCAGCATTGATGGTGTTCGTTGTTCATAGGAATCAAATAAAATAAAATAAAATGTATTTATATAGCCCTTCTTACATCAGCTGATATCTCAAAGTGCTGTACAGAAACCCAGCCTGAAACACCAAACAGCAAGCAATGCAGGTGTAGAAGCACGGGGGCTAGGAAAAACTCCCTAGAAAGGCCAAAACCTAGGAAGAAACCTGGAGAATAACCAGGCTATGAGGGGTGGCCAGTCCTGTCCTGGCTGTGCCGGGTGGAGATTATAACAGAACATGGCCAAGATGTTCAAATGTTCATAAATGACCAGCATGGTCAAATAATAATAATCACAGTAGTTGTCGAGGGTGCAACAAGTCAGCACCTCGGGAATAAATGTCAGTTGGCTTTTCATAGCCGATCATTAAGAGTATCTCTACCGCTCCTGCTGTCTCGAGTGTTGAAAACAGCAGGTCTGGGACAGGTAGCACGTCCGGTGAACAGGTCAGGTTTCCATAGCCGCAGGAAGACTATTTGCATAGAGAGGATACTTTGCATTAGCAGTGCATGCTTCAGTGCTCTGGGAGTGTTTATAGCCCTGTGAGTTTAACACTTCATGACTGAGAGCTGTCCTTCATGACAAAAGAACCCACAACAACCATGACTTTTATCCCCATCTTCATCTGGATACTTGCCCTCTGCTTTCAAGGTGAGAATTGTATTTGCTTGGTTTTATGTTACTATTTTGGTTTACTGAAAAGATTATATGATTTACACACTAAAATGTGTTAAAGGATTAAAGGAGGTACTTGCTAATTGGTTGAAGTATGTTTTTCAGAATCCAGAGGGCAGTACACTTTGACTCAGACTCCTGCTGTGAAAGCTGTTCTCCCAGGACAGACGGTCTCTCTGGGGTGTAGAACTAGCAGTGATCCATATGGGAATTGTGGTGGTTCAGGTAAACAGTGTCTAGCCTGGTACCAACAGAAACCTGGAGGAGCTCCTAAACTCCTCATTTACCATACAAGCACCCTACAGTCTGGGACTCCATCTAGATTCAGTGGCAGTGGATCTGGGAGTGACTTCACTCTGACCATCAGTGGAGTCCAGGCTGAAGATGCAGGAGATTACTACTGTCAGAGTTACCACTACATCAATAGTAAAGATGTGTTCACACAGTGATACAGAGCCGTACAAAAACCTCCCTCAGTCAGACTGCACAGTGACTGTACTGCTACAGCTGGGACCTACTGCAGGTGCTGAGGGGGAAGAGACAGTGATATGGAACACTGACTGAACTAAAATACACTGAGCTAAATATAACAGTGATGCTGACAATATGTCAACTCCTCCACCCTCATGTTAAATCATTCCTGAACTGATAACACTCACAGGTCCAGACTACATAAATATTACTTCCCTGCTGCTATGGCCAACAAACGTTTTCATAACATGTCACACAATAAGTTGAATGGACTCCATCTATATGCAATAGTAATGTCTCACATCATTTCAGAGTAATTAACCCAGCCTCTGTAAGGTATGTCAGTCAGTTAGTGAATTTCAAGCTAAGATTCAACCATATTTACTGAGATAAACATGATTATAACTCCCTAAAATGTCTTGTGGTTCTGTCAAGTTAAAATGTCTCTCCTGGCAAGCCTTCAGTACCTTCCCAGCCTTTCATTGAGCCCAGATGAGAATTGTTTACCAATGAAGACCATGACCACAATGAACCTCAAACTTAATGAATTGCTGCTAATCACACAGATCTCTTCAACTACAGTTTCCCTGGGGGATCAAGAAAGTCTGTTTGCATGGAGAGGACATGCTTCAGTGCTCTGGGAGTGTTCATATCCCTGTGAGTTTAACACTTCATGACTGAGAGCTGTCCTTCATGACAGCAGAACCCACAACAACCATGACAAGTATCACCATCATCATCTGGATATTTGCCATCTTACTCCAAGGTAATATATTTGACAGAAAATGACCCGGATAATAGAAATAAATATATAATCCCATTACAGTTTTAGTGAATATGCTAAATTGACAAATTAATTAACAATTTATTGTAGCAACACATCTGCCACGCTGATCCTCAACACTGGAGCTCCCCAGGGGTGCGTGCTCAGTCCCCTCCTGTACTCCCTGTTCACCCACGACTGCATGGCCAGGCACGACTCCAACACCATCATTAAGTTTGTTGACAACACAACAGTGGTAGGCCTGATCACAGACAATGACGAGACAGCCTATAGGGAGGAGGTCAGAGACCTGGCCGGTGGTGCCAGAATAACAACCTATCCCTCAACGTAACCAAGACTAAGGAGATGATTGTGGACTACAGGAAAAGGAGCACCGAGCACGTCCCCATTCTCATCAACGGGGCTGTAGTGGAGCAGYTTYYGAGCTTCAAATTCCTTGGTGTCCARATCAACAACAAACMAGAWTGGTCCAAACACACCAAGACAGTCYTGAAGAGGSCACGACAAAGCCTATTRKRCCTCWGYAAACTAWAAAGATTTGGCATGGGTCCTGAGATCCTCAAAAGGTTCTACAGCTGCAACATCGAGAGCATCCTGACCGGTTGTATCACTGCCTGGTACGGCAATTGCTCGGCCTCCGACCGCAAGGCACTTCAGAGGGTAGTGCGTACGGCCCAGTACATCACTGGGGCAAAGCTGCCTACCATCCAGGACCTCTACACCAGGCGGTGTCAGAGGAAGGCCCTGAAAATTGTCAAAGACCCCAGCCACCCCGGTCATAGACTGTTCTCTCTACTACCGCATGGCAAGCGGTACCGGAGTGCCAAGTCTAGGACAAAAAGGTTTCTCAACAGTTTTTACCCCCAAGCCATAAGACTCCTGAACAGGTAACCAAATGGTTACCCGGACTATTTGCATTGTGTGCCCCCCCTTGCTACTCTTATTTTCAAATGTCTTTTTACTGTTGTTTTATTTCTTTACTTACCTACACACACACACCATACTTGTTTTTTCTCCGCACTATTGGTTAGAGCCTGTAAGTAAGCATTTCACTGTAAGGTTGTATTCGGCGCACGTGACAAATAAACTTCGATTTGATTTGATTTGTTTGCTAATGATATATTTAATCTCTGTTTCAGAGTTCAGAGGCCAGGTCACTGTGACTCAGACTCCTGCAGTGAAAACATTTTCAGTGGGACACTCAGTCAGTTTCAGCTGTAAGACCAGCAGTGCTGTATACAGTGAGAGCAATGGACACTATTTGCACTGGTACCAACAGAAACCTGGAGGAGCTCCTCAACTCCTGATGCACACTTCCAACCAACGTCAGTCTGGGATTCCATCTAGATTCAGTGGCAGTGGATCTGGGAGTGACTTCACTCTGACCATCAGTGGAGTCCAGGCTGAAGATGCAGGAGATTGCTACTGTCAGAGTGCACACTACTTAGGTGCCTGGGTGTTCACACAGTGATACAGAGCCATACAAAAACCTCCCTCAGTCAGACTGCACAGTGACTCTACTGCTACAACAGGGACTTATTCCAGGTGCTGAGGGGAAGACAGTGACATGGAACACTGATCAGTAGAGGAGGTCAACTTTGAAAAT
>NW_019943071.1:67915-70341 GCF_002910315.2 Salvelinus sp. IW2-2015
ATGAAGAAATTTAGAAAGTATCATACAAATCACACGTTCTCCAACGTCGTCATCATCTTCGTCATCATCATGGCTGACTTGTTATATTGGTCATGAACTGAAAGTGTATATAAAAGTTATTAGATGTTTTGGAAGACATTACAGTCCATATGTAGAGTAAGATCTACTGAAGTAAAAGAAAAGTGATGTTAAATCAGCATCAGCCCTCAACTCAAATCCCTACATGAGCATCACAAACCAACTATTGATGTGATCATCTAGCATGTATTTTCAATCGCACGTTATTATTGCCAAATGATCTTGGTGGTATGTGAACAATTCTCTCACTTCTAGGACTCTGCCATTTACCAATCTACCAAGGTTTCCATAGAATCTCTAAAATGATATAGCCTGAAAGTATTTCCTCTGAGAAGATGAAAACATCTCATAACGTTGTTACAGATGATCACTACTGTCGGAGTGAACACTCCCCAAAGTGTCTGGGGTTTCCACAGTGATATAGAGCCATACAAAAACATACTCAGCTTTCACAGTGACTTCACTTGTTGAGTAATGACTGCAGTTTATTCTTTATTTTAACTTTGTTAACTAGGCAAGTCTGTTTAGAAAGAATTCTTATTACAATGAAAGCCTACCCCGGACAAATCTAACCCAGATTGACACTGGCCAATTGTGCACCGCCTATGGGAGTCCCAATACAGTCGTTGTGATACAGCCTGGAATCAAAACAAGGTCTGTAGTGAAACTTAGCACTGAGGATGCAGTGCCTTAGACCGCTGCGCCACTCGGAAGCTCTAAGGGGAAGAGACATGTGCTGAGTGGAAAGAGACAGTGGCCAAACTGGCCATGTCCGATACTAGCGTACTAATAAATCAAATCAAAGTTCATATGTCACGTGCACCGAATATACAAAGTGTATGAAGACTTGCAGTGAAATGCTTACTTACAGGCTCTAACCAAATGGTCGCAATTTTTTTATGTGTGTGTCGTAAGTAAAGAAATTAAACACAACTGTTTTTTTTGTAAAAAAAAACATTAGTTCTCGGGCGAAAAAATATAGAGCCTAGCCCCACCCTACAAAAGAAAAATTCAAGTCTGATACATGCTAAAAATTACAGACCCCCAACTCCTCAACCACCCGATTGTAATCAGGTTATTAGTATATGACCAGGTAGTACATGACTGTTTTAAGGACATTACATAAAAGTTGGATCAGCCTGTAGTGTGGTTTTCCACTTTAATTTTGAGTGTGACTCCAAATCCAGACCTCCATGGGTTGATACATTTGATTTCCATTGATAATCTTTGTGTGATTTTGTTGTCAGCACATTCAACTATGTAAAGAAAAAAGTATTTAATAAGAATATTTCATTCATTCATATCTAGGATGTGTTATTTTAGTGTTCCCTTTATTTTTTCGAGCAGTGTATATGCCAATTATGTGATGTCTGACCGCATTCTGTCCCTTATCAACACTTTTTAAACATTTGTGTCACGGTTGTCGTAAGAACGGGACCAAGGCGCAACGGATGTTGAGTTCCACATATTTATTTCCAAGTGAAACTTCAGCAAAACAAAAATAGACCAATAAACGAACACCTAAACGTGACTATGTGGTGCACATGCACAAACACAAAACAATATCCCACAAACACAGGTGGGAGAAATATCTACTTAAATATGATCCCCAATTAGAGACAACGATTACCAGCTGCCTCTAATTGGGAATCATACAAACCACCAACATAGAAAATATAAACTAGAACACAACATAGATATTATAAACTAGAATACCCCCTAGTCACGCCCTGACCTACTACACCATAGAGAAACAAGGGCTCTCTATGGTCAGGGCGTGACAATTTGATGTCAGAGAGAATTACATAACAAAGTAATCAAGACGACTAGCTTGATTGAGCCTGACAAATGAGGCTCCATTGAGCCTGACAAAAAACAACACAGTTACACATGGGATAAACAAATGTACAGTCAATAACAAAATAGAAAAATCTATGTACAGTGTGTGCAGATAAAGTAAAATTAGGTAGGTAAGGCAATAAATAGGCCATAGTGGCAAAATAATTACAATTGAGCATTAACACTGGAGTGATTGATGTGCAAATGATGATGTGCAATTAGAGATACTGGGGTGCAAAAGAGGAAAACAATAAATAACAATATGGGGATGAGGTAGTTGGGTGGGCTATTTACAGATGCGCTGTTTAAGCTGATGCTTAAAGTTAGAGGGAGATATAAGTCTCCAGCTTCAGTGATTTTTGCAATTCGTTCCAGTCATTGGCAGCAGAGAACTGGAAGGAGAGGCGGCCAAAGAAGGTGTTGGCTTTGGGGATGACCAGTGAAATATTCCTGCTGGAGCGCGTGCTACGGGTGGGTGTTGCTATGGTGACCAGTGAGCTGAGATAAGG
>NW_019943071.1:70366-77461 GCF_002910315.2 Salvelinus sp. IW2-2015
TGGAATATATAAATTTAATATGGCAATAGCAAGACGCCCCAATAAAGGGTGGTTCTGCAGGTGGTGACAAGAACGAATTTCAGTTCTATGCTTGCTGCTATTTTTGGTCACTTTTGAATGCTGGCGGTGCTTTCCACTCCAGTGGTAGCATGAGACGGGTCTACAAACAACAAGGTGTCAGGTAGTCAGCTCATCCAGGGTGGCAATCAATCGGCTGTGGCAAGAAAGGTTTCTGTGTTGTCAGGTAGTGTCCAGAGCATGGGAGGCGTACCAGGAGACAGGCAGTACTAGGAGACGTGGAGGAGGCCGGTAGGAGGGTAACAACCCAGCAGCAGGCCCGCTACCTCCGCTTTGTGCAAGGAGGTTGCGGAGGAGCACTGCCAGAGGCCTGCCAAATTGACTCCGCAGGCACAAATTGTGGCATGTGTTGCTCAAAGGGTCTAGAAACAGACTCATGAGGTGGTAATGAGGGCCCGACGTCCACAGGTGGGGGGTTGTGTTACAGCAACACCATGCAGACGTTTGGCAATTTGCAAGACAAGATTGGCAAATTCGCCACTTGGAGCCTGTGCTCTTACAGATGAAAGCAGGTTCACACCGCACATGTGAAGACGTGAAGAGTCTGGAGAGCGTGTGAGAACGTTCTGCTGCCTGAACATCTCCAGCAGCCGGTTTCTCTGGCGGTGGGTCAGTCATGGTGTGGGGTGGCATTTCTTTGGGGGGCCGACGCCTCCATGTGCTCGCACCAGAGGTAGTGATGCATTGGTCCGAGATGAGATCTCAGACCTTGTGAGACCATATGCTGTGGTTGGCCCTGGGGTTCTCCATAATGCAAGACAAATGCAGACCCTATGTGGCTGGAGTGTGTCAGCAGTTTCAACAAGACGAAGGCATTGTGCTATGATGGCCCGGTCAGACTGAATCAATTGAGCAATCTGGGACATATGTCTTGCTCCTCCACAGAACGCTACGTTGCAACCACAGACTGTCGCAGGAGTTGGAGGATGCTTTTAGTCCAGGTCTGGAGGAGATCCGCAGGAGACATCGCCACCTCATCAGGGCATACCCAGGCGTTGTGGGAGGTCAACAGGCAGTGGAGGCACACATACTTGAGCTCATTTTGACTTTAATTTACATTTTACATTTAAGTCATTTAGCAGAGCTCTTGATTCCAGAGCGACTTCACATTGGTGCATTATTATGAACCAGTGGACATACAGGCTGATCAATTTTATGTTGAATTGTTTTAAAGGACATTACATAAAGTTGGATCAGCCTGTAGTGTGGTATTTCCCACTTTAATTTTCATAGAATTGTAGGGTTTGGATTGGTAAATCCGAAATTCAGACGTATAATTGGATGGAAGCAACAATCATCATCCGCAATTGAGTTAAAGTTGATCCACACCACTTAAATTTAAACAAAGAAAAAAGAAAAAAAGACTACTTTAAATAGAATAAAATATGAATAACATAACATTATTGTTTATGTTTAGAGGATTATGTGAGCGAGTGGATACGGATACTTGATCACACTGATGATACAGAGAGAGTGGGAATGATAATCTAATAGAGTTAGATTGAAAAAGCGTTAAGTGGTGAGTACAGTAATTGAGAATTGATGCGGGGTTGTCCTGAGTAGATATAGTGTGTTGACTTTTCTCTCCTATATATATTTATCTTGAGCATGATAGATGCTTTTATAGGTAAGTCTAAACAGTATGGTCCGATGCGTCGCTCTAGTCCGAGGATTACTAGGTGCTTAATGGCAAGCACTTTTTATAGCTACTAGTGGATTTTGTGATGTAAGATCGTGTTTGTGTTCTTAGATATTAACGGGAGAGCAAGGGGATGTACTTTTGGAGCTGTCACATATTATAATCTCAAGTCAATCTAGAGTGAGGTTTAATTTGTGAGCTAAAATTATACAGTTAATGAACCAATACCGAACTCAGACAGATGGAAGTCTATTTGTAGGAGTGAAGATAGTCGATCTGTAGTACACAAAAACGATGAATGATCTACTACACTTACTGGAATGGAGAAATATTAGTTTATATTAGATATGAGCATCGAACTTACGGATTCGTGTAGTATGATCGCTTGAAGAAAGAGACTGTGTCCTGTGAAAGAGAGAACAACGAGTTAGCTGATGCTTGCCATGTCTATATTGGGTGAGTAGCAGTTGACAACAACAACACAATAGAATATATAACTGAACACAACTAGATATTTTATAAACTAAATACCTACTGAGATTGTCAGCAGAACTGGTGACTTACAGTCGATCCAGTGTAGATGAAGACAGGAGGGGTGCGTCACGGTAGTTGCGATCATGGGTCGGTCGACAATTTATAGATTGAGAAGGATTAATCACCGGTAACAAGGTAATGTTGCTAACGTATACTCGGAAGTTGTCTTGATGTGAGGATAGATGTGAAATGAGGCTCATTTGAAGGATGAAAATAAGCTTAAACTAGTGTGAAACTGGGATACCAAAACAGACTGTAAACAGTCCAACTTAGAAAGAGAGGAGAAAAGTGCCTATGTAACAAGTGGTGGTGGAGAGTGAAGTAGAAATCGTGATATAGAGTAGGTAACGGAACGGAAGTAAATGGAGCGAGGGAGTGAGGAGAGATAGTATGTAAGAATTGTAGTATATAAACGAGACTGGATGATTGGATAGTGCAATAGAATGAGATTAGTGGAAGAATGAGATAGCATAGGGGGTGGAGTGGAAGAGTGAAAGGAAATGATCAGAGGATGGAGATGATTGGTGGTAGGAAGCGGTGAGAGGTATGTTGGGGATGGGGGTGATGGTGAGAGTGGACGTGTTAATGATTATAGTGAAGTATTAATTTTTCGGTTGATATTGCGCATGTGAGGTTAGGAGGGTGCGCTAGTTAGTATAGCTCATTGGCAGATAGATCAGACTTGTTCAGGCCAGCACTCAATTCCTCGTCTTACTGCAGTCAATACTTTTGTTGTTAGACATATGCAGAATGGCAGGCAGTAGTGGGAGTTACACCATAGTTACATGCGTCGTTTCGGTCTTTTTGGGGATTACAGTCGCAAATATTCTCTGCCTTCGCTGTCATCTCGTTCGCGCTCGTCTGCTATCCGGGTGGGGTGTTTTGCTCTCATGGTGACCAGTCTGAGCTCTCGGAGATATCTCAGGGGGCTTTACCTAGTCCAAAGACTTATGATGACGCTGTATTTCCAAGTGGGATTTGGTCCGACGAATATGTAAGGGAGTCGGCCAGCAAAAGAGATACAGGTGAAGTGGTGGATAGTATATCGCGGGCTTTTGGTGAAAAATCTCGGATCGGCACTCGAAGATTTGACTACTATCTACATTTGCTGATAAGAGTAGAGTGGTTGGAAGGCTATTTTTGGTATACAATGACACCGCCATAACGGGCAGGGATCGGTAGGATAGTGTCAGTTTACCGAGGGTTATGTTTGGAGCATGAGGTGAAGGAGGCTCTCTGTTGCCAAATAGGAAGCGATTCTAGATTTAATTTTTGGAATTGAGTGCTAATGTGAGTCTGGAAGGAGAGTTTACAGTCTACTAGACCACGTCGGTATTGTTGGAGTTGTCAAATAGTTCTAAGTCAGAATGTCCAGAGTAAATGATGCTGGTTTGGGCGGGAGAAATCTGTTTGAGAGCATGCATTTATTTTTTATCCTTGCATTTACGAGCAGTTGGAGGCAGGAAGGAGGGTTGTGGCACTTGAAGCTTCTTTGGAGGTTTGTTAACTTCTCTAGGATAATGGGGCCATTTTCAGCGTTTGGATGAAAAGAATACCCAAGATCAACTGCCGCCTACTCATTACCAGAAGATAAGCACAGGCTATTATTCAAGTATAATTTGGATAGAAAACACTCTGAAGTTTTAAACTGTTTGAATCATGTCTGTGAAGTATACATAATTTAGCGGCAAAACCGAGGACAAACATTCAGATTTTTTTGTTTAGGTCACTCTCTCTTTCAATGATTTCTTGGGAATACCAGATGTCTAGGGACTTCTTGGCAGTTCCTACGCTTCCACTGATGGTACAACAGTCTTTTAGAAATTGGGTTGAGGTTTATCCTTTAGACAGAAGAGTGCCATGTTCAGCAATGAGGCCTCCAGTGAAGTGTACTGTTAGATAGAGGGGTGACAGAACAGCTAGCTACCGTTTGTTTTATATCCTGTATTGAAATCACATGACATCGATATCCCGGTCTTCAATTATTATATCGGATTTATTTAGTTTACAAATACCTAAAGTTGTAATACAAAGGTGGTTTTTTGAATGTTTCGGCCAAAGTTTTAGCAGGAACTGTTCTTTGAGAGAATTTTGTAGTACGTTTGCAAGTCATGGCAACATGGTGTCTCATTCTGTCATAATACGTCTCTCGATCACAAATAAGATGTAATGAGAGCCATTCTTTGTTGGGATACTGCGTATAATCATATTTAATCTATTGAGACTGGATTATCGAGTACAAATAAGGACCATTTGGTGATGGTTTATTCGGTACTATTGGGGGCAACAACAGAAGCTCGTCAAAGGTAAGGCATGAATTATATTTTTATTTCTGCGTTTTGTGTCACACCTACAGGGTTGAAATATGCTTCTCTCTCTTTGTTTACTATGGTGCTAACTTCAGATAATAGCATCTATTGCTTTCGCTGAAAAGCCTATTTGAATTCTGACATGTTGGCTGGATTCACAACAAGTGTAGCTTTAATTTGGTATCTTGCATGTGTGATTTAACCTCTCTGGCGCAGGCGTTCCGCTAGCGACCCACCTCGACAACATCCAGTGAAATTGCAGAGAGCCAAATTCAAAATACAGAAATACTCATTATAGACATTCATAAACGATACAAGTGTTATACATCGGCTTAAAGATGAACTTCTTGTTAATCCAGTCACTGTGTCAATTTTCAAAATGGCTTTACGACAAAAGCATACCATGCAATTATCTGAGGACAGCGCCCCGCTTACAAAAGCAAACAAACATTTTCAAGCCAAGTAGAGGAGTCACGCAAGTCAGAAATAGCAATAAAATTAACCACTTACCTTTGATTAGCTTCATCTGGTTACAGTCACAAGAGTTCTTGTTACACAATAAATGTTTGTTTTGTTCGATAAAGTTCCTCTTTATGTCCCAAAAACTTTTGTTGGGGTGTTTTGTTCAGTAATCCACTGGCTCAATGGCAGTCACGACATGCAGACGAATACATCCTAATAGTACCAGTAAAGTTCGTTGAAACATGTCAAATGATGTTTATAATTAATCCTCAGGTTGTCTATTGTCTAAATAATCGATCATATTTCAACCGGACAATAACATCTTCAATGGAAAGGAAAAACAACGAATGGCGCGCTATTAGTCAAGCGCACAAAGGAGCTCTGCTTCATTCTGCATGCCACTTACAATATGGTCTCATTCTTCCTCGTTTTTAAGAATACAAGCCTGAAACAATGTCTAAAGACTGTTGACATCTAGTGCAAGCCATAGGAACTGCAATCTGGGTCCTAACCCAACACATACTGTATAGCAGGCAGTTGAAAACTACACACATCAAAAATATCCCACTTCCTGGATGAATTTTCCTCAGGTTTTTGCCTGCCATATCAGTTCTGTTATACTCACAGACATTATTTTAACAGTTTTGGAAACTTTAGAGTGTTTTCTATATCCTAGCATATCCTAGCTTCTGGGCCTGAGTAACAGGCAGTTTACTTTGGGCACGCTTCTCATCCAGATGTCAAAAAACTGCCCCCAAGCCATAACAAGTTAATTAACGTGGCTTTCGAAGACTTTAGAAAGGTAGGGCAGGATGGATGTAGGTCTGTAACAGTTTGGGTCTACAGTGTCTCCCTCTTTCAAGAGGGTGATGACCGCTGCAGCTTTACAATCTTTAGGGATCTCAGACGATACAAAAAAAGAGGTTGAACAGGCTAGAAATAGGGGTTGCAACAATTTCTGAGGATCATTTTAGAAAGAAAGGGTCCAAAATGTCTAGCCCAGCTGATTTGTAGGGGTCCAGATTTTGCAGCACTTTCAGAACATCAGCTCTCTGGATTTGGGGAGGGGGCTTCAGCAAGTTGCTGCGGGGGTTGCAGAGCTGTTGGCTGGGGTAGGGTTAGCCAGGTGGAAAACATGGCCAGCTGTAGAAAAATGCTTATTGAAATTCTTGATTATCGTAGATTTATCGGTGGTGACAGTGTTTCCTAGCCTCAGTGCAGTGGGCAGCTGGGAGGAGGTCCTCTTATTCTCCATGGACTTTAGTGTCCCAAAACTTTTTGGAATTGGTGCTACAGGATGCAAATTTCAGTTTGAAAAATCTAGCCTTTGCTTTCCTAACTGCCTGTGTATATTAGTTCCTGACTTCCCTGAAAAGTTCCATATCGCGGGGGCTATTGGATGCTAATGCAGTATGCCACAGGATGTTTTTGTGCTGGTCAAGGGCAGTCAAGTCTGGAGTGAACCAAGGGCTATATCTGTTCTTAGTTCTACATTTATTGAATGGGGCATGCTTATTTAAGATGGTGAGGAAAGCACTTTTGAAGAACAACCAGGCATTCTCTACTTACGGGATGAGGTCAGTATCCTTCCAGGTCGATTAGAAAGGCCTGCTCGCTGACTTGTTTTAGGGAGCGTTCGACAGTGATGATGGGTGGTTGTTTGACTGCAGACCCATTACGGATGCAGGCAATGAGGCAGTGATCTCTGAGATCCTGGTTGAAGACCGCAGGGGTGTATTTGGAGAGCAAGTTGGTCAGGATGATATCTATGAGGGTGCCCATGTTTACGGATTTAGGGTTGTACCTGGTTGGTTCCTTGATAATTTATGTGAGATTGAGGGCATCTAGCTTAGATTGTAGGATGGCTGGGGTGTTAAGCATATCCCAGTTTAGGTCACCTAACAGTACGAACTCTGAAGATAGATGGGGGGCAATCAATTCACATATGGTGTCCAMGGCACAGCTGGGGGCTGAGGGGGGTCTATAACAAGCGGCAACATTGAGAGACTTATTTCTGGAAAGGTGGATTTTTAAAAGTAGAAGCTCAAACTGTTTGAGCACAGACCTGGATAG
>NW_019943071.1:81316-113106 GCF_002910315.2 Salvelinus sp. IW2-2015
CAGGGGACCTTGCGTGCGCTGCAGGATTTTAATCCACAACTGCGTAGTGTGTTACTAATGGTTTTCTTTGAGACTGTGGTCCCAGCTCTCTTCAGTCATTGACCAGGTCCTGCCGTGTACTTCTGGGCTGATCCTCAGCTTCCTCATGATCATTGATGCCCCACGAGGTGAGATCTTGCATGGAGCCCCAGACCGAGGATGATTGACCGTCATCTTGAACTTCTCCATTTTCTAATAATTGCGCCAACTGTTGTTACCTTCTCACCAAGCTGCTTGCCTATTGTCCTGTAGCCCATCCCAGCCTTGTGCAGGGCTACAATTTTACCCTGATGTCCTTACACAGCTCTCTGGTCGTGGCATTGTGAGAGGTTGGAGTCTGTTGATTTTTAGGGTGTGAGACAGGGTCGTTTACTTTTATACAGGTAACGAGTTCAAACATGTGCAGTTAATACAGGTAATGAGTGGGGAACAGGAGGGCTTCTTAAAGAAAAACTAACACGCCTGTGAGAGCCGGAATTCTTACTGGTTGGTAGATGATCAAATACTTATGTCATGCAATAAAATGCTAATTAATTACTTAAAAATCATACAATGTGATTTTCTGGATTTTTGTTTTAGATTCCGTCTCTCACAGTTGGAGTGTACCTATGATAAAAATTACAGACCTCTACATGCTTTGCAAGTAGGAAAACCTGCAAAATCGGCAGTGRATCAAATACTTGTTCTCCCCACTGTATGTAAGGCATGTTGAGCGGGACTAGGTGCTCAGAAGTAAAATAAAACAATGAGCTCTACCCTAAACAACAGTATACAAGGCATATTGACATTAGAGAGTTGCATAAAGCAATCACAGGTGTTGATTGGGAGAGCTAAGACACCAACGGGTAAGACAACAACAGGTAAACAGCTAAGACAACAACAACGGGTAAATGGTGATGAATGGGCAGAGAGGGTCAGTTAGCTACACACAGGGCCTGAGTTCAAGGCTGGGGCCGACAGATAAACAAAATGAGGTACCATGTTAGTGAACAGTCCAGCAGGGATCAGCTGTGTAGCCGAGTGATCATACGGTCCAATGAGCAGCAATAGGTGAGTCAGGGAGCCATTCGGTAGTTGCTACTACGCTAGGTGAGCGGGAGACATGGAGTTCAGAATGCTAGCGGGTCGGGGCTAGCAGATGGATCTTCGGCGACATTGCAACGGAAAAGCCTGTAGAAGCCACATCGGACGATTATGTCGACAGACCAGTCGTGATGGATCGGCGGGGCTCGGTGTCGACAATAAAGGGTCCAGGCCAATTGGCAAAAGAGGAATTGTAGCCCAAGAGTTAGCTGGTATACTTCGTCAGCTAGCCGGGAGAGGCTAGCTTAAGGCTAACTGGTGCTTGCTTCGGGACAGAGGCGTTTAGCTAACAATAGCCACTCGGTTGCAGCTAGCTAGCTGCGATGATCCGGTGTAATGGTCCAGAGCTTGCGGCAGGAATCCGGGGATGTGGTAGAGAAAAGCAGTCCGACATGCTCTGGGTTGATATCGCGCTGTGCAGACTGGCAGGTATTGACCAAGCTAAAGCTGGCTGGTGTCCGAGCTAAAGGTGAAGACCGCTAGCAGTGGCTAACAATGACTACTAGCTAGTAGCTAGTTAGCTGGCTAGCTTCTGATGGAGGTTCCAGTTATAAAGTATAAAAATAGCAGATCCGTACCACATTGGGTGAGGCGGGTTGCAGGAAAGTATATTTAGATCGTAGATGGAAAGTGAGATTAGAACATAAACAGTAAAAAACGAAGAAACAGACTATTTACATGGGACAAGACAAACACACGTCCGACTGCTACGCCATCTTAAGTGCATGATAGTTTGTCGTGTGATTTCCTTTACGGTCCATGGAGGTATTTAAAACCGTATTATAATCTCCCACCATAATAATAGAGTCTTGTATTGCTTGTAGGGTTTATAAATTATTATATATATTTTCAAAGAAGCATGGATCATCATTATTTGGACCATATAGGTTAATGAGCCTGTTTATGGTCCAATAACATATTTTAAATCATCCATCTACCTTGAGGATCTGTTCGGACAATTTGTACATTCAGCTCAAAATTACTGTTAATTAATACCATCACTCCTATCATCACTCCGGGTTGGCCCCCCCCGGGTTCGTGCCATGGGGGAAATCATTGAGGGCTATACTTGGCCTTGTCTCAGGAAAGCAAGTTGGTGGTTGAAGATATCCCTCTAGTGGTGTGGGGGCTGTGCTTTGCCAAAGTGGGTGGGGTTATATCCTACCTGTTTGGCCCTGTCCGGGAGTATCGTCGGACGGGGCCACAGTGTCTCCCGACCCCTCCTGTCTCAGCCTCCAGTATTTATGCTGCAATAGAGTATGTCGGGGGGCTATGGTCAGTCTGTTATATCTGGAGTATTTCTCCTGTCTTATCCGGTGTCCTGTGTGAATTTAAGTATTTCTCTATCCTTCTCTCTCTCTTTCTCTCAGAGGACCTAACCCCTTTGACCATGCCTCAGGACTACCTGGCCTGATGACTCCTTGCTGTCCCCAGTCCACCTGGTCGTGCTACTGCTGCAGTTTCAACTGTTCTGCCTGRGGCTATGGAACCCTGACCTGTTCACCGGATGTGCTACCTTGTCCCAGACCTGCTGTTTTCAACTCTCTAGAGAGACAGCATGTGCGGTTGAGATACTCGGAATGATCGGCTACGAAAAGCCAAGTGACATTTCCTCATGAGGTGCTGACCTATTGCACCCTCTACAACCACTGTGATTATTATCTGACCCTGCTGGTCATCTATGAACATTTAACATCTAGGCTGGGTTTCTGTACAGCACTTTGTGACATCAGCTGATGTAAGAAGGGCTTTGTAAATACATTTGATTTGATTAGACCAATAAGTGAAATTGCCAGATTTACATTCTCAAGTGGATCTTTTAAATAATATCCAAATTGATTTGTTTTCTAAATGAAACATTGTAAACTTTTTACACATGAACCTAGATGAAGCAACCTCTCATGTTAATTGAAGTTTAATTCCCAAATAGCCTATACAGGTTTGGGTTATCATTCAAATTGATGAAACTGTAAAATGTTGTTTTTGCAAAACACATTCAGTAAGCCAGTACTGACTGAAGTCCCGCCTCCAGGGGGAATCCTATGTGGCTTCGGCCTTAGGGAGAAGTGAACCTAGTGGTGAATGTACTCTAACATTTGCTCTACTGGTTACTCTTATGATATTCCAAGCAATCCCAATTGATTGGATATCATCGTCTCAGTCAATTTAATAAAATAAATTGCTGACCATACCTTTTTAGGTTCTTCCAATTAAATGAGACATTGTAAAAAATGTCCACATTAACCTAGATGAAACAACCTCTCAGGTTAATTAAAGTTGAATTCCCAAATAGCCTATACAGGTTTGATTGATCATTAAAATGGATCAATCAGTAACATTTTGTTTTTGCAAAACACATTCAATAACCCAGTACTGACGGAAGTCCCGCCTCCAGCGGGAATCCCATGTGGCTTCGGCCTTAGGGTGAAGTGAACCTAGTGGTGAATGTACCCTAACATTTGAACTACTGTTTACACTTTTGATATCTTATGATATCAAATAAGTTAAATTGTTGAACATACTTTAAAAAGAAAAATGCAATTGCAACCTCTTTGCAATAAGGGGTTGAGACCAGAAGCTCAAGAGAAGTTTGACGTATTTAATACTGTCATGCTTGCTCTCGCTCGAAGGCGCCAGGCTCCTCAGCATTACGCACTCCTGCCACCATAGTTACACACACCTGCCTTTCCCTTGGGATTGAAGTCACCTGGACTCAATCAACTTTGTCATTACCTCCCCTATATCTGTCTGGTTCCCCGCTCTATTCCCTGCTGCAGCATTAATTGTCATACTGTATGTCCTTGTTTACCCGTGTGCTGACYCTGTTCCTGTTTTGTTTCCTGTCTGTTRCTTATTAAATGTAAACTCCCCGTACCTGCTTCTCATCTCCAGCYTCAGTCCTTAAAAATACCAAGGATGCCATCAGCTTAGAGCATCCATTTAGAAAGTTCACAACACATTTTATACTCTTCCCTTGTAGGCGTCKCCTCCCCAGCTATACATTTTATGACCCCAATGAGTTTCCCTCCTTTCCCCTGTGGAATGTTCATGGTCCTCTCTTTGTTTAGSTATCCTGCTCGACCCTGCTCTCTGATCCTAGGCAATTTCCTTGTATCTGAATAGGTCAACCTTTCTAAATTAGCATACACACAGTTTCATGACCTAAACTCCATTAATAGTCACAGTAATCATTCACTTAACAGGATACAAACTACAGTTTAACTTGAAACATGTTACATTTTAATAGAATCCATCATCCCCAACAGATTGTCTGGAGCCCCACAAGTAGCCACTGGAATTCTGGAAGCACAGACACCTACTTTTTGCTTACTAATATGTTATTTTTTAGATAACACGTTGAGATACCCYTTGAAACAAATTCTGGTTTCAGCACTGATGGTGTTCGTTGTTCCTAGGAAGACCATTTGCATAGTGAGGACACTTTGCATTGGCATGACATGCATCAGTGCTCTGGGAGTGTTTATATCCCTGTGAGTTTAATACTTCACGACTYAGAGCTGTCCTTCATGACAACAGAACCCACAACAACCATGACTTTTATCACCATCTTCATCTGGACACTTGCTTTCTGGATTCAAGGTGATGATTGTATTTGCTTGGTTTTATGTTAAACTCTTTTGGTTCACTGAAAATATTATATGATTTACACAATAAGATGTGTTAAAGGAGGTACTTGCTAATTGGTTGAAGTCTTTTTTTCAGAATCCAGAGGGCAGTACACTTTGACTCAGACTCCTGCTGTGAAAGCTGTTCTCCCAGGACAGACAGTCTCTCTGGGTTGTAAAGCTAGCACTGATCCAGGTGGGAATTGTAATGGTTCAGGTAAACAGTGTCTAGCTTGGTATCAACAGAAACCTCGAGGAGCTCCTAAACTCCTCATTTACTATACAAGCACCCTACCGTCTGGGACTCCATCTAGATTCAGTGGCAGTGGATCTGGGAGTGACTTCATTCTGACCATCAGTGGAGTCCAGTCTGAAGATGCAGGAGATTACTACTGTCAGAGTTACCACAGTGGTGGAGTGTTCACACAGTGATATAGAGTCTGACAAAAACCTCCCTCAGTCAGACTGCACAGTGACTGTACTGCTACAGCTGGGACCTACTGCAGGTGCTGAGGGGAGGAGATGATCCAGTACAATGACACAGTGTGTAGTAGAGKTGAACAACAATAGAGTCAAACTAGAGCRYTGTCTAGAAGACCTTAGATCATAACTGATCACTAAATGTTRCWCRMGARCATTAACTACATGTTGACTCTGTTGAGTAACTCAAGGAAAYCCARCAACCAATCTGAGTAGAGATGATGTYCAATGGTTAAAGRTGGAATCCGTAGCGGTGAAACTTTCAAGTTCGTTTGCAACATTACAACAACAAAGACTTTACTTCAAACATCCAACACTGTTTTTTTCCCTTGGACAGCATTGCATGAGTGATAGAACAGCAGAGTATGTTCAAAGATAATCTTTTACCATGATGCAGGATGGTCCTGGCCCCGTTTATAAAAACAAACAAAAACAATAACATATGCGCCTGGGGTGACTAGTGGCAGTTTCACCCTATTCGATCTCAGCTTTAAAACCCCTCAGGATTGTATTTRGAATAGCTAGAATTTAATCAACYTGATTCAAACACATACAATAAAGCCCCTAAACATTACCCAGACATCCTCCCTCACACCYCTGTGGTAGTTTCAGAGAGCAGCAGGTGAAGCAGGAGWTCGGAGACATCAGAGCTCTGGAGATCTTCCCACTTAGAACAGTCAGTCAGCAGCATCACACAGTCCACACACAGACTGCAGTTACTCACCCTGACCAACTGAGGAAGACAGAAAGCAGATACTATCTTGTCTAATAACACAGTYATAACAATATGMTCCATTTGTAGATGTCTATAATCAATATATCAGTGGAGTCCAGGCTGAAGATGCAGGAGATTACTACTGTCAGAGTTACCACAATGGTCCAGTATTCACACAGTGATAAAGAGCAGTACAAAAACCTCCCTCAGTTAGACTGCACAGTGACTGTACTGCTACAGCTGGGACCTACTGTAGAGGAGATCAACTCTGGCATTTGACAATGTGATTAGAAAGCGATAATTCAGACAAAATGATCTCTGTTATCATTATCATTATCATCATCATCAGTATCCTGATTAAATTACAGATGAATATTGCTATATTGTCATGACACCTCAGTGTAAATATAAAAAGTAACCCCACCGAGTCGCAGAAGTCCCAAAAATGTGAAACATTTCAGCCTCCACTTCCCCCCGTGTATGAAAGAAAAAGATGTGGAGCTCAGACATTAGACACGTGTCAGTAACTGTCAATGCCTGTCTCTAGTAATACCCATCTTATGTAATCTATTAAATGGTGGGTTATTCAGTGTAAGAAAGTCCCCTTCCTTGAATCCACCTCAGAGGTTACAGTAAATATAGTCCACCCACTCATATCTGGCCCAGTCCAGGCAGTGAAACTGAAACTAGATTGGTAGCAGTGGGAGTGAAACAGATTTGCATAGACAMGYCTSGGTGGTTCTGCMTGTCCCAGAATAGAGCAGCACTGTCACCAGATGTTCATTCTGTTTCCAGGGGCTTGGAGGTAGAGAAGACCCCCACATTGTTGAAAACCATAGCAAAAACATTGAATTTAGTAAAATCATATTAGGAATGAAACATGATAAATTTATATATGTTATGGAAAGTAACTGTTTGGCAGTGTGAGTTCTGAGAGCAGATCTCAGAGGTTTATTATCAAATATTACTAATTATCATCACTGGTATTGGTGCTACAGTATAACAGGATCATTCAGTTGTAAACATTATTGCAGAGTATTTGATGTATCATATGCCCTTTTTATTCTGTTTGAAAGTAGCTATATGCTACAYTGCTGAAACGATAGAACCTGATTGATCTAAATTAGTATGAAATGTGCTGCATATTCATGAGATAGTGATCACTGGAGTGATGATTAAATGAACTATTGGGGTTAGTTTTCAATCAAAACAATCTTTATTTTAATTCAGAGGCAAGAAGACATGAACAACTGAGTKAAAATAGTTCATTTATCACACAGCACTACTGATATTATTCACTAATATACTGTAACATTCAGCTGTAAAACACAACTGTTTCCTTCACTTGCACCATGTGGGGACTCTCTATCCCCTTACAATGGCTTCTAGACACTACAGTGACTTTTACGGAAGGCGGCCGCATCACTGGTGTCATCATGGGCGACCCTGCAGGTGTACACCTCTCCCTCTTCCCAGCGTGCCTTGCTCAGGGTCAGAGTGCTGCTGCGGCTGTAGCGGCCGCCCTTCTCTTCTTCTGTGGTGGTCAGGACCCCCTCCTTCACCTCCGCTCCGTCCACCTCCCAGCTCACCATCGCCCCCTGGGGGGAGTAGCRACTCAGCAGGCAGGCCAGTGTGGRCGAGCCKCCAGAGAGCTGCTCAGAGGACGGGGGGAGCAGAGACATTGTGGGTCTGACAGAGGGACCAGCTGGAGAAGAGGAGAGATGAGAGAGAAGGGTCAGTTAGTACTACTCCTTGATGGAATATATTAGGAGAGGAGAGGATATGAGAGAGGGAGAGAGAGAGAGAGAGAGAGAGAGAGAGAGAGAGGAGGTGAGGAGAGGCAATACACACAAGATTAACAATTAGATACAGTACAGAGAACAACTGACAACAACATAACAATGAATCTATAAAGATAAAGGCAAAAAGATACTGAAAATATTTTTGGACAAAACAATCCATCAGATAAATGTATGTTATATTCATGCTCTACAGTTTAGCCCACCAAGAGCAACAAAACACTAGGAGGGGGTTTCCTGGACACAGATGAAGACTAGTACGAGACTAAAAAGAACATTCAATGAAGATTATCCACTGAGCTTGCTTTTAGTCCAGGACTAGGATGAATGTGTCTGGCAAATGGCCCCTATTTCTACAGAGACATGCAGTAAAGAGATATCACATATTCAGATTTAATAATCAGATTGACTATTCACAGTGTAAATCTCCAAATCAATTTTGTCAAATCTACTCGAGACACAAGCCACAATGACCTCAAAATACTATTCAAAACTATAGATGACGTTCAACTTTAAGCCATGTCAGTGGTAACATCGACTATGAATACAATACAAAGTGTTGCTTTTATTATAGAAATAGTAGTTGACAGAACAGTGAGGTGATATGCAATACTGTATATCAACATGTGCTCTTTTTAAATCGCATGTCAGAATACATTATTGCCAAATAAACTTGGTGATATGTGAACAATTCTCTCACTTCTCTGCCCTCTACCAATCTACCAATCTGTCCACAGACATTTCTAAAAAGATATAGCCTYAAAGTATTTCCTCTGGAGAACATAACATTTCATAACYTTGTTCAATAGCATGATTACATGTTGTTTTATGATAGAATACAAAAATGTACTTACTTTTCAGCACAAGTTTTGTGCCGCTTCCAAAAGTCCACCACAGTGATTCATGCTGGTGAAGTCGCCATACAAAAACCTCCTTCACACAAGACTGAGCAGCTTAACGCACTAAGCACTCTCAGTCCCACCCTAATAGTTCTGAAATACTAGAATAATATAATAAAGACTTATAGTACTGAAGCACTAGAATAATACAATAGGGATTGATAGTACTGAAGTACCAGTATAATACAATAGGGACTGATAGTACTGAAGTACCAGTATAATACAATAGGGACTGATAGTACTGGAAGTACAAGTTAATAATCAATAGGAACTGATAGTACTGAAGTACTAGTATAATACAATAGGGACTGATAGTACTGAAGTACTCATATAATACAATAGGTACCGATAGTACTGAAGTACTTGTATAATACAATAGGGACTGATTGTACTGAAGTACTCGTATAATACAATAGGGATTTATAGTCCTGGGTTAGGAGTATAATCTACTGAAGAACAAAGATAATTACATTTTCATCTTGGATCACTGATTTACAGTATAAGGTATTTACAACATTATAAAATAGTCTGTGTCTGTATAATCTGTAAATAGTTACATGGTTAACAGTTATGAATGTGGGGCCTTAACAGGAATATTATTTACATAAAACKCTTTGCATTGGCAGCACATGCTTCAGTGCTCTGGGAGTGTTTATAMCCCTGTGAGTTTAACACTTCATGACTGAGAGCTGTCCTTCATGACAACAGAACCCACAACAACCATGACATTTTTTACCATCCTCATTTGCACACTTGCATTCAACATCAAGGGTAAAAAAACATGTTCTACAGTATCWTTGTATACTGAAAAGTAAACAGTGAGTAAACTGGACAGTTGTTGATATTGTTTTATTTATTCCTGGTGATGTATAATTACTAGTTTCTCTATGTTTCAGAATCCAGAGGACAGTACACTGTGACTCAGACTCCTGCWGTGAAAGCTGTTCTCCCAGGACAGCCAGTCTCTCTGAACTGTAAAACCAGCAGTAATGTGKATGGCGCAGGAGGCTCTTATCCCCYTCTAGCCTGGTATCAACAGAAACCTGGAGGAGCTCCTAAACTCCTTATTTACTATGCTAAAACACTTCAGTCTGGGACTCCATCTAGATTCAGTGGCAGTGGAACTCATAGTGACTTCACTCTGACCATCAGTGGAGTCCAGGCTGAAGATGCAGGAGATTACTACTGTCAGAGTTACCACAGTGGTGGAGTGTTCACACAGTGATACAGAGCCGTACAAAAACCTCCCTCAGTCAGACTGCACAGTGACTGTACTGCTACAGCTGGGACCTACTGCAGGTGCTGAGGAGGGAGAAACAGAGACATAGAACACTGACTGAACTAAAATACACTGAGCTAAATATATCAGTGATGCTGACAATATGTCAAGTATTCCACCGTCATGTTAAATCATTCCTGAACTGACAACACCCATAGGTCCAGACGAAATACATAGTCCTTCCCTTTTGCTATGGCCAACAAAAATGTAATTAACATTCCAGACAATCCGTTGAATGGACTCTAGCTATGTCAAATAATGTCTCACATTATTTCGTGAATAAATATCCCAAGGTCCCCCAGTCAGGTAGTGAGTTTCAAGGAAAGATTCAACCTTATTTACTGAGATGATAAAACATGATTATAACCCATTAAAACAACTTGAGGTTCTGTCATACAAGAGACAGTGACATGGAACACTGGTGTTGTGAAGTCAACTTTGAACATCATTCATAGAAAGCATCATTCAGATCACATGTTCCCATCATCACCATCATAATCATAATCATCACCATCATCATCATCATCATCACCATCATCATCATCATCATCATCATTATCATCATTGTTATGCACCTACAAGTTATTTGAACTTCTGAAATACCCACAATACCACTCCAATATGCAAAAGAAAATGTAAAGAGAAAGAAGGTGATGTTACATCAGCATCAGACTCCCTAGATACAATCCCCATACGCACCTTACAACCATAACTATTTTGAATAGCAGGTTACTGACGGTTAGATCTATGGATAAGACACAATGCTGGGTTCAGGCATTAGACATATCTACATTATGTATAATATCCATTTTATCTGTCATAGATTACATGGTGGAATATCTGTTATTGTACCCTCCCTGAATCCACCATAGAGGTTCAAACTAGTCCACTCCCTCACATCTTGCCCAGTCCAGGTTACTTCAGGCAGTGAAACTGTTCAACTGCTAGACTGGTAGCTGTAGGAGCGAAACTGAGATTTGCATAGACAGGGCTGGTTGGTTCTGCTTGTTCCAGAATAGAGCAGTACTGTCACCAGATGTTCACTCTGTTCCCAGGGGATTGGAGGTAGAGAAGACCAGAGGAAAAATAATGGAGAAGTGTAGACTACACATTGTTGAAAGCCATTGCAAAAACATCTAATTTAATAAAATCATATTAGGAATTCAACATGATAAATATATATGTTATGGAAAGGAACTGTTTAGCGGTGTGAGTTCTAAGAGCAGATCTTAGAGGTGTATTGTTTATTATTGCTACATAAGCTTGGTGGTATTCTCTCACTTTGGTGACTCTGTCCATAGAAATGTCTAAAAAGATATAGCCTGAAAGTCTTTCCTCTGGAGAAGATGATAACATCTCATAATGTTGTTCAATAGATTACATTTTTTAATGAGAGAATATATACCTAATTTTCAGCACCAGTTTTGTGCCACTTCCAAAAGTCCACCTCAAGGATTCATTCTGGTGAGGTCCTTCACATAAGAGTGAGCACATTCACACACAGAGCACTCTCAGTACCACGCTAATAGTACTGAAATAATAGTATAATACAATAAGGACTGACAGTGCTGAAGTACTAGTATAAAACAATAGGTACTGATAGTACTGAAGTACTAGTATTGTCACGACTTCCGCCGAAGTCGGTCCTTATGACACAGAGGAGCGGTCCATGGATCATACTCCCATACTTCCAGCCTCTTGCCTGGTGGCACCGGTGGTGTGGGAGCTGGACGCGGACATCGAGCGGGCATGAGTACAGAACTCCCCCCCCCCCCCCAGTGTCCAGCTGGGCACCTGTACGTTCCGCCTGCTGTCTGCGACTGTTTGATCTATTGGGCCCTATACGTCACCCTCCTCTGGTCATCCTGGCATCAGGCGGACGGTGCGTTGCCTTAGTGGGAAGTACTGGTGGCCCACCTTGGCCAAGGACGTGAGGGTTTATGTTTTCCTCCGGCTAGGTGTGCGCCCAGTGCAAGGCTCCCAGGCACCTGCCCAGAGGGAAATTACAACACCTGTTGGTGGACTTCCTGACGGATCTTCCTCCCTCACAGGGCAACACCGCGATCCTGGTCGTTGTGGATCGGTTTTCTAAGTCTTGCCGTCTCCTTCCTTTGCCCAGTCTCCCTACGGCCCTACAGACTGCGGAGGCCCTGTTCACTCATGTCTTCCGGCACGGTGTGCCTGAGGACATAGTCTCTGATCGAGGTCCCCAGTTCACGTCCAGGGTCTGGAGAGCGTTCATGGAACGTCTGGGGGTCTCGGTCAGCCTCACCTCAGGTTTTCACCCCGAGAGTAAAGGGCAGATGGAGAGAGTAAACCAGGATGTGGGTAGGTTTCTGCGGTCATATTGCCAGGACCGGCCCGGGAGAGTGGGCGGCGTTCATCCCCTGGGCAGAGATGGCCCAAAACTCACTCCGCCACTCCTCCACTAACCTCTCTCCTTTCCAGTGCGTACTGGGGTATCAGCAGGTTCTGGCACCGTGGCATCAGAGCCAGATCGAAGCTCCTGCGGTGGACGAATGGTTCAAGCGCCCGGAGGAGACCTGGGACGCCGCCCATGTGCACCTACAATGGGCCGTGAGGCGGCAAAAAGAGGGCGCTGACCGTCACCGCAGCGAGGCTCTGGTGTTCGCACCGGGGGACCGGGTCTGGCTCTTGACCCGAAACCTGCCCCTCCGCCTGCCCTGCCGGAAGCTGGGTCCGCGGTTTGTGGGGCCATTTAAAGTCCTGAGGAGACTGAACGAGGTACGCTACAGGTTACAGCTTCCCCCAGATTATCTCATTAATCTCTCGTTCCATGTGTCTCTCCTCAGGCCGGTGGTGGCTGGTCCACTCCAGGAAGCTGAGGTGCGGGAGGTTCCTCCACCCCCTCTGGACATAGAGGGGGCCCCGCCGTATGCTGTTCGAGCTATCCTGGACTTGAGGCGTCGGGCGAGGGGCCTTCAGTACCTCGTGGATTGGGAGGGGTACGGTCCGGAGGAGAGATGCTGGGTGCCGATGGAGGACGTCCTGGACCCTTCGTTGCTACGGGATTTCCACCGTCTCCATCCGGATCGCCCTGCGCCTCGTCCTCCGGGTCGTCCCCGAGGTCGTTGTCGGCGCGCTGCTGGAGCCGCGAGTCAAGGGGGGGTACTGTCACGACTTCCGCCGAAGTCGGTCCCTCTCCTTGTTCGGGCGGCGTTCGGCAGTCGACGTCACCGGCCTTCTAGCCACCGCCAATCCACTTTTCATTTTCCATTTGTCTTTGTCTTTGTTTTACACACCTGATTTCAATCCCACAATTACTGTTTCATTATTTAACATTCTGTTCCTGTTGCTCTCGATTGTGCAGCTGTACAACTTTTTGAGGATCTGGGGACCCATGCCAAATCTTTTCAATCTCCTGAGGGGGAAAGGTGTTGTCGTGCCCTCTTCACGACTGTCTTTCTGTGTTTGAACCATGATAGTTCATTGGTGATGTGGACACCAAGGAATTTGAAACTCTCGACACACTCCACTACAGCCAAGTCAATGTAAATGGGGGCCTGTTCGGCCCTCCTTTTCCTGTAGTCCACGATAAGCTCCTCTGTCTTGCTCACATTGAGAGAGAGATTGCTGTCCTGGCACCACACTGTCAGGTCTCTGACCTCCTCCCTATTGGCCGTCTCATCGTTGTCGATGAGCAAACTTAATGATGGTGTTGGAGTCGTGTTTGGCCACGCAGTTGTAGGTGAACAGGGAGTACAGGAGGGGACAAAGCATGCACCCCGGAGGGGCCCCAGTGATGAGGGTCAGCGTGGCAGATGTGTTGTTGCCTAGCCTTACCCACTGGGGGTGGACCGTCAGGAAGTCCAGGATCCAGTTGCAGAGGGAGGTGTTTAGCTTAGTGAAAAGCTTTGTGGGCACTATGGTGTGGAACGCTGAGCTGTAGTCAATGAACAGCATTCTCACATAGGTGTTCCTTTTGTCCAGGTGGTAAAGGGCATTGTGGAGTGCGATTGAGATTGCAACATCTGTGGATCTGTTGGGGCGGTATGTGAATTGCAGTGGGTCTAGGGTTTCTGGGATGATGGTGTTGATGTGAGCCATGACCAGCCTTTCAAAGCACTTCATGGCTACCGACATGAGTGCTACGGGGCGGTAATCATTTAGGCAGGTTACCTTGGCTTCCTTGGGCACAGGGAGTATGGTGGTCTGCTCAAAACATGTTGGAATTACAGACTTGGTCACGGAGAGGTTGAAAATCTCAGTGAAGACACTTGCCAGTTGGTCCGTGCATTCTTTGAGTACAGGTCCTGGTAATCCGTATGGTCCCACGGCTTTGTGAATGTTGACCTGTTTAAAGGTCTTGCTCACATCAGCTATGGAGAGTGTGATCACACAGTCATCCGGAACAGCTGGTGCTCTCATGCACGCTTTAGTGTTGCTTGCCTCGGAGCGAGCATAAAAGGCATTTAGCTCATCTAGTAGGCTTGCGTCAGCTCGCAGCTGGGTTTCCCTTTGTATGCCGTAATAGTTTGCAAGCCCTGCCACATCCGACGAGCATCAGAGACGGTGCAGTAGGATTCAATCTTAGTCCTGTATTGATGCTTTGCCTGTTTGATTGTTCTTCTGAGGACATATCGGGATTTCTCATGTGTCCAGATTAGTGTCCCGCTCCTTGAAAGTGACAGCTCTAGCCTTTAGAACGGTGCGGATGTTGCCTGCAATCCATGGATTCTGGTTGCAATATGTACGCTCAGTCACTGTGGGGACGACGTCATCAATGCACTTATTGATGAAGCCGGTGACTGAGGTGGTATACTCTTCAATGCCATTGGGTAAATTGTGGTGGTTATTTCTGTATTATCTAATGAGGAGAGACAAACTTATCACACAAGTCAGAGTTATACTAAATCTTTATTCAGTTATTAATAAGGGAGCAAGTTCACTACATACACACAGAGTGAATAGAGTGAGAGCACAAATAATACAGAGACGCACAGGGTTTATATAGAAACACAAAACTGCTTAGTCATGGTTGGTTCCAACCCTCCCTGGCAGACCAGGGCATCATAAGCTACCTTATTTTATTTTTGTAGCCAGGTGTATCGGGTGTGTGAGATCATAGCAGACAAACAAGTGATAACAGCAGTTCCATTTACTCCCTTCTCCACCAAGATACCACCATGCTCTTCTATCTCCCCAAAGCTGTGCCCTTGGAAGATAGAAAAAGAACAGGATGGGCTGAAGAACTGTGGTCACTTCTCAGAGGCTCTTTGTCTTATGCCGTATGACCAGGTTACTCAAACGCAAAGAGAAATTGAAACAATACAGGTCTATGTGTTCTTCAAGCTTATCTCTATCCCATGTCCTTGACTACACACCTAGACCAGCTGCGGGGAGTGAGTGTAGAAAATATGAACCATCCCTTCTCAGAAGCACAGCATTGGCACTAAAGAAATGTCTCTACTATTGTTACGTATATTAATTGTTAATTACTCATTAAACAAATCAGGTAAATATGTGATTTTTCTCTCACAGAATCCCGGAACATATTCTAGTCTGTGCTAGTAAAACAGTCCTGTAGCGTAGCCAGTGGCGACCCATCATTCAGGGCAGGTGGGGCATACATTTAAAAAAATATATATATATATATATATAAATACATATATAAATATATACATATCAAAAAAAAAATTCTGGGGGGGCTTGCCTGTTTTGCATGTTATTTTGGCATTAATACGTGTCACATATAAGTTTGAAAACAATGTAAAAAAAAGATATCTTTCAGTTAATAAAGCTGCATATATACATGGTCTCTTTTTTTTCTTGCGTAAGGCAGCTCCAAAATGCAGGTGTTTCAGCCTAGCTCAGTGCTTTCTGTGGTGGGGCGAGCCAGCAGAAAATAGGAGCATTGCGCCGTGATTGGCTCAGTGTTCTGTCACTCATGGGGACACTATGTTATCAGCAAGTTTAAGTGCTTAGTAAGGGTAGGCATCCAAAATTTCAGCCCTTTGGGTCCTGCCATAGAGTTATATTACAAGTGCCCTTCCAAGAAGGCTCAAGGTCATTGGCCACAGATAACATGATGTCAAATCACGTTATATGTACAGTTGCTTTGATTGGACTGATCATGTCAACATCTGACTTTCAAAGTCTTAGATAGCAGTCATCATGAATCAAGTAGACAATCTACTGGCAAATCCTTTTTAATCCTTGTCATATGAAGGGAAATAATGAAAAGAAATTATAGGTAAAACATGAGTTCCCACCATAAATCCAGAGAATGCCAGACTTTGATGACAAAGTTTGATGACAAAATTTGCCCACAAAGGACTGCTGCGCCCCCTTCAAAAAGGGGAGTCCAAAAATGTATTTTATGCTGCTGCATAAATGATGTAATTTGCAAGGGATATGTGTATACTGTAGCTAAGAAAGTAATACTAAGTGTATGTTATGTAGTAAACTGTTAGTAGCCCATGTGCCTCACCCTAATAATTTGGTCTATTTTCACCAACGTGGTATTGTAAACACATCGTTCGTTTCCCGGTGTGTGCTTGTTTGCCAACTTTTTTTGTACAGCTTTGACAGTGCTACTGATAGTAGTGGTGGTGCCTGGCTAGCACGTGCAAATTCAGCACAAACGACATTCTATAATGGAATTGTGTTATTTGACGTGTCAAATTAAAGCTTATTTAACGTGTCAAATAGCGTTATATGATGTATATCTTTTTTGACACGCAAAGACCCAAACGGCGTTCAATGTGCCACACCCTAATAATTTGGTTTATTTTCACCTCTTAAGTTTTCCTACTGTTCTAACTTGGTGGTGCACATGTAGCCTATAACCTGTTTTAGAGAAACGTAATTATCAAATATTGTAAGAGCTTTTATTGTCTGTTTATAAGCCCCCTTTATTTATCCTACGGTTCTGACTTGTGGTACAGGGAGTACACTGTAAGAACGGCCCATGTTCTGAATTCTGTTGCTGTACATTTCAAAAGTGCTGAACAAATAGTTATATTGACTACGCCCGTCATCGCTCGCTCGTTAATGTCTTAATCGAAATTACATATTGCCTCTTATCCGCTTGTCGTCCCCTTATGCCATAGTTTGTACATCTCAATTGTCAGTAGAAACCACATTTGTTTAAGCAAGTCAGCCATAACACCTATGTTTTTTTTAAAGGCAGTAAATTAGGCTGAATGAATTGTTTCGCTGCCAAACAAGGCTCCGCTGAAAGCCAGGTGTAGCAGTGGTAAGGTGTTGGGACGCTTTATGTAGACCCTAATAGTTTGTGGGCACCATTTGTCACTGTTATAGTGCAATTCATGTATTGTTTAGTGTTGTGTTGTGTAGTGTCTTTGCTGGCATGCATCCCACTTTTTTTTGCCCCACCAAGAATTACATGCATCTGCGTCATCAGACCACTTCTGTATTGAGCGAGTCACTGGTACTTCCTGCTTTAGGAGGATATAATTATGGTCAGATTTGCTAAATGGAGGGCAAGGGAGAGCTTTGTATACGTCTCTGTGTGTAGAGAAAAGATGGTCTAGAGTTTTTTTCCTCTGGTTGCACATGTGACATGCTGATAGAAATTAGGTATAACGGATTTAAGTTTGCCTGCATTAAAGTCCCCAGCCACTAGGAGCGCCACATCTGGATGAGCATTTTCTTGTTTGCTTATGGCCTTATACTGCTCGTTGAGTGCGGTCTTAGTGCTAGCATCGGTTTGCGGTGGTAAATAGATGCCTACGAATAATATAGATGAGAACTCTTTTGGTAGATAGTGTGGTCTACAGCTTATCATGAGGTACTCTACCTCAGGCGAGCAATACCTCGAGACTTCTTTAATATTAGACCATGCGCACGAGCTGTTATTGACAAATAGACACATACCCCCGCCCCAGATATAGCTGCTCTGTCCTGCCGATGTACAGAAAACCCAGCCAGGTTTATATTATCCATTGTCGTTCAGCCCTGACTCGGTGAAACATAAGATATTACTATCAGGATAAAGGTAAGAGCCAGATGCAGACCGTGTCGAAGTAACAATGTTTATTACAGCAACAGGGGAAAGGTACAGGATAGCAGGCAGGCTCAGGGTCAGGTCAGGCAGAGGTCGATAATCCAGAGGTGGGGCAAAGGTACAGGACGACAGGCAGAGTGGTCAGACAGGCGGGCTCAGAGTCAGGACAGGCAAGGGTCAAAACCAGGAGGACGAGAAAAGAGAGAGTGGAGAAAAGCAGGAGCTGATACAAAAACGCTGGTTGACTTGACAAACAAGACGAACTGGCAACAGACAAACAGAGAACACAGGTATACATACGCAGGGGATAATGGGGAAGATGGGTGACACCTGGAGGGGGGTGGAGACAATCACAAGGACAGGTGAAACAGATCAGGGTGTGACAATTACAGTTTTTAATGTCCCGTTGGTAGGATAGTATTGATTGTAGATCATCCATTTTATTTTCCAATGATTGCATGTTGGCCAATAGGATGGCAGTGGAGGTTTACTCACTCACCTACAAATTCTCAGAAGGCACCCCGACCTCTGCACCCTGTTTCTCCTTCTTTTCATCACGCAAATGACAGGGATTTGGGCCTGGTCTTGAGAAAGCAGAATGTCCATCGCATTGGACTCGTTAAAGAAAAAATCTTTGTCCAGTTCGAGGTGAGTAATCGCTGTTCTGATGTCCAGAAGCTCTTTTCGCTCATAGGAGATGGTAGCAGCAACATAACGTGAAAAAACAAACAAAATAACACAGTTGGTTAGGAGCCCGTAAAACGGCAGCCATCCCCTCCAGCGCCATTATCTTCAATATCTTCATCTGGATATTTGCCCTCCATCTTCAAGTAATATAATTTATAGAAAATTACCCTGACAATAGCTACCTCACCTTACCAAAGTAAAGATGCAGGAGATTACTACTGTCAGAGTGAAAACTACCCAAACAGTTGTTAACACAGTGATATAGAGCCATACAAAAAACTGCCTCAGATTTCACAGTGACTGCTCTAGTTGGGTATGACTCCAGTAGCTGAGTGGGAAGAGAGAGCGGTCGTGTCTGAATACCCATACTAGCTTACTAAATAGTAGGTGAAAAACAATGTTTTATAGTATGTGACATTTCTAAAATAGTAGGCGTCTCCAAATGCTTAATCTAATATGCAATTAAATTGACCCCTGTATTCATTCATTTTGGTCCAGCGTGTCAATTTAAAATCAAATCAAATCAAATGTTATTGGTCACATACACATGGTTAGCAGATGTTAATGCGAGTGCAGCGAAATGCTTATGCTTCTAGTTCCAACCATGCAGTAATATCTAACAAGTAATCTAACAATTTCACAACAACTACCTTATACATACAAGTGTAAAGGAATGAATAACAATATGTGCATATAAATATATGTATGAGCGATGGCCGAAAGGGATAGGCAAGATGCAGTAGATGGTATAGAGTACAGTATATACAAATGAGATGAGTAATGTAGGGTATGTAAACATTATATAAAGTGGTATTGTTTAAAGTGACTAGTGATACATTTATAACATCCAATTTTTAATTATTAAAGTGGCTAGAGTTTTGAGTCAGTATGTTGGCAGCAGCAGCTCAATGTTAGTGATGGCTGTTTAWCAGTCTGATGGCCTTGAGATAGAAAATGTTTTATAGTCTTTTGGTCCCAGCTTTGATGCACTTGTACTGACCTCGCCTTCTGGATGATAGCAGGGGGATCAGGCAGTGGCTCGGGTGGTTGTTGTCCTTGATAATCTTTTTGGCCTTCCTGTGACATAGGGTGGTGTAGGTGTCTTGGAGGGCAGGTAGTTTGCCCCCGGTGATGCATTGTGCAGACCTCACTACCCTCTGGAGAGCCTTGCGGTTGTGGGCGGCGCAGTAGCCATACCAGGCGGTGATACAGCCCGACAGGATGCTCTCGATTGTGCATCTATAAAAGTTTGTGAGTGTTTTCGGTGACAAGCCAAATTTCTTCAGCCTCCTGAGGTTGAAAAGGCGCTGTTGCGCGTTCTTCACCGCACTGTCTGTGTGGGTGGACCATTTCCGTTTTTCCGTGAAGTGTACGCCGAGGAACTTAAAACTTTCCACCTTCTCCACTACTGTCCCGTCGATGTGAATAGGGTGGTGCTACCTCTGCTGTTTCCTGAAGTCCACGATCATCTCCTTTGTTTTCTTGACGTTGAGCGTGAGGTTATTGTCCTGACACCACACTCCGAGGGCCCTCACCCCCTCCCTGTAGGCCGTCTCGTTGTTGTTGGTAACCAAGCCTACCACTGTAGTGTCGTCTGCAAACTTGATGATTGAGTTGGAGGCGTGCATGGCCACACAGTCATGGGTGAACAGGGAGTACAGGAGAGGGCTGAGAACGCACCCTTGTGGGGCCCCAGTGTTGAGGATCAGTGGGGTGGAGATGTTGTTTCCTACCCTCACAACCTGGGGGCGGCCGGTCCAGGACCCAGTTGCACAGGGCGGGGTCGAGACCCAGGGTCTCGAGCTTAATGACGAGTTTGGAGGGTACTATGGTGTTAAATGCTGAGCTGTAGTCGATGAACAGCATTCTTACATAGGTATTCCTCTTGTACAGATGTGTTAGGGCAGTGTGCAGTGTGYTTGCGATTGCGTCGTCTGTGGACCTATTGGGGCGGTAAGCAAATTGGAGTGGGTCTAGGGTGTCAGGTAGGGTGGAGGTGATATGATCCTTGACTAGTCTCTCAAAGCACTTRATGATGACGGAAGTGAGTGCTACGGGGCGGTAGTCATTTAGCTCAGTTACCTTTGCTTTCCTGGGAACAGGAACAATGGTGGCCCTCTTGAAGCATGAGGGAACAGCAGACTGGGATAGGGATTGATTGAACATGACCGTAAACACACCAGCTGGTATGCGCATGCTTTGAGGACGCGGCTAGGGATGCCGTCTGGGCCGTCTGCCTTGCGAGGGTTAACACGTTTAAACGTTTTACTCAAGTTGGCTGCGGTGAAGGAGAGTCCGCAGGTTTTGGTAGCGGGCCGTGTTGGTGGCACTGTATTGTCCTCAAAGCGAGCAAAGAAGTTGTTTAGTTTGTCTGGGAGCAAGACATCGGGGTCCGCGACGGGGCTGGTGTTGTTTTTGTAGTCCATGATTGACTGTAGACCCTGCCACATTCCTCTCGTGTCTGAGCCGTTGAATTGCGACTACTTTGTCTCTATACTGACGCTTAACTTGTTTGATTGCCTTGCGGAGGGAATAGCTACACTGTTTGTAATCGGTCATGTTTCCGGTCGCTTTGCCCTGATTAAAAGCAGTGGTTCGCGCTTTCAGTTTTGCGCGAATGCTGCCATCAATCCACAGTTTCTGGTTGGGGAAGGTTTTAATAGTCGCTGTTGGTACAACATCATCGATGCATTTGCTAATAAACTTGCTCAACGAATCAGCGTATACATCAATGTTGGTGTTCGACGCTATCGGGAACATGTCCCAGTCCACGTGATTGAAGCAATCTTGAAGCGTGGAATCAGATTGGTCGGACCAGCATTGAACAGACCTGAGCAAGGGGATTTCCTGTTTTAGTTTCTGTCTATAGGCTGGGAGCAACAAAATGGAGTCGTGGTCAGATTTGCCGAAAGGAGGGCGAGGGATGGCTTTATTGTCACGTTCCTGACCTGTTTTCCTTTGTTTTTGTATTTATTTAGTTGGTCAGGGCGTGAGTTGGGTGGGGTTGTCTATGTGTGTTTTTCCATTCAACCTGGTAAGGTTGGGGAGGCTCGGTGCTCAAGAGCGCGTGTCCTCCTTCACGGTCCGGTATATCCGGCGCCACCTTCCCACCCCAGCCCAGTGCCGACACCACGCACCAGGCTTCCAGTGCGTTTCCAGAGCCCTGTTCCTCCTCCACGCACTCTCCCTGTGGTGCGTGTCTCCAGCCCAGTGCCTCCAGTTCCGGCACCACGCACCAGGCCTACTGTGCGCCTCAGCAGGTCAGAGTCGGCCGTCTGCCCAACGCCGCCTGCGCTGCTTGCCTGCTTGAGTCTGAACTGTCTGCCTTCAGCCTGAGTCTGAACTGTCTGCCTCTCCCAGTGCTGTCTGAACTGTCTGCCTTCCCAGCGCTGTCTGAACTGCCGGCCTGCCCAGCGTGGTCTGAACTGTCTGCCTGCCCAGCGCTGCCCGTCTGTCCCGAGCCTTCAGAGCCGTCCAGCCAGGACCTGCAGAGCCGTCCAGCCAGGACCTGCCAGAGCCGTCCAGCCAGGACCTGCCAGAGCCGTCCAGCCAGGACCAGCCAGAGCCGTCCAGCCAGGACCAGCCAGAGCCGTCCAGCCAGGACCAGCCAGAGCCGTCCAGCCAGGACCAGCCAGAGCCGGCCAGCCAGGACCAGCCAGAGCCAGCCAGCCAGACCAGCCAAGCCAGCCAGCCAGGAGCTGCCAGCCAGCCAGGATCCGTCAGAGCCGTCCAGCCAGGACCAGCCAGAGCCGTCCAGCCAGGACCAGCCAGAGCCGGCCAGCCAGGATCCGCCAGAGCCAGCCAGCCAGGATCCGCCAGAGCCAGCCAGCCAGGATCCGCCAGAGGCCAGCCAGCCAGGATCCGCCAGAGCCTTCCGCCAGCCAGGATCCGCCAGAGCCTTCCGCCAGCCAGGATCCGCCAGAGCCTTCCGCCAGCCAGGATCGCCAGAGCTCGCCAGCCAGATCGCCAGAGCCAGCCAGCCAGGATCCGCCCCTCAGTCAGGTGCTACCCCTCAGTCTGTTACTGCTCTTTGGTATAGTGGGATTGACATGGAGGGTGGACATTGGGAGGAGGCCACGGAAGCGGGGGTTGACTATGGTGGGGTGGGGACCACGACCAGCGCCAGAGCCGCCACCGTGGACAGACGCCCACCCAGACCCTCCCCTAGACTTTGTGCTGGTGCGCCCGGAGTTCGCACCTTAAGGGGGGGGTTCTGTCACGTTCCTGACCTGTTTTCCTTTGTTTTTGTATTTATTTAGTTTGTCAGGGCGTGAGTTGGGTGGGGTTGTCTATGTGTGTTTTTTGGGTTTTTTTTATTTTTTTTTTCTTTTATGTTGGTGTTTTTGTGTTCGGCCTGGTATGATTCTCAATCAGAGACAGCTGTCAATCGTTGTCCCTGATTGAGAATCATACTWAGGCAGCCTGGGTTTCACTTGTGTTTTGTGGGTGTTTGTTCCTGTGTCAGCGTTTGGGCCACACAGGACTGTTTTCGGGTTAGTCACGTTTGCTGGTTTTTGTATTTTGTAGTGTTTGTTGTTTTTCCATTAAATAATGAACTCTTACCAATCCGCATCTTGGTCCGATCCATGCTCCTCCTCGTCTGAGGAGGAGAACGACTACGACAGCCGTTACATTTATATGCGTTGCGGAAATTAGAGTAGCAATGATCCAGGGTGTTGCCAGCCCGGGTCGTGCATTCGATATGCTGATACAATTTAGGGAGCCTTGTTTTTAGATTAGCCTTGTTAAAATCCCCAGCTACAATAAATGCAGCCTCAGGATATGTGGTTTCCAGTTTACATAGAGTCAAATTAAGTTCTTTCTGGGCCGTCGAGATGTCTGCTTGGGGGGTGGGATGTACACGACTGTGATTATAATCAAAGAGATTTCTCTTGGTAGATAATGCGGTCTGCATTTGATTGTAAGGAATTATAGGTCAGATGAACAAAAGGACTTTAGTTCCTGTATGTTGTTATGATCACACCACGACTCGTTAATCATAAGCCATACACCCCCGTCCTTCTTACCAGAGAGATGCTTGTTTCTGCCGGCCCGATGCGTGAAGAAACCAGGTGGCTGTACCGACTCTGATAACGTATCCCGAGTGAGCGATGTTTCCGCGAAACAGAGAATGTTAAATCTCTGATGTCTCTCTGGATGGCAACCCTTGCTCGGATTTCGTCTACCTTGTTGTCAAGAGACTGGACGTTGGCTTGTAGTTTACTCGGGAGCGGTGGGCGATGTGCCCGTCTACGGAGCCTGACCAGAAGACCGCCCCTTCTGCGGCGCCGTTACTTTGGGTCGCCTGCTGGGATCCGATCCATTGTCCTGGGTGGGGGACCAAACAGAGGATCCGCTTCGGGAAAGTTGTATTCCTAGTCGTAATGTTGGTAAGTTGACGTTGCTCTTATATCCAATAGCTCCTCCCGGCTGTATGTAATAAGACTTAACATTTCCCAGGGTAACAGTGTAAGAAATAATACATTAAAAAACAAAATACTGCTAAGTTTCCTAAGAAGCGAGGCGGCCATCTCTGTCGGCGCCGGAAGTTATCTGAGTTATCTGATTATCAGTGGTTGTCAAACATGGAGTCAGAAAAGATGAGTGAAATCTACTAGATCTATTGGCGAAATGAGTATGCAGTTTAAGTACGTAGTACGCTAGTTTGGATATATTCGTACACGGCCACTGAACTGGAACACTGACTGAACTAAAGTACACTGAGCTAAATACGCTGAGTATACAAAACATTGGAAAAAGCATTCCAAGTGAAGCTGGTTTAGAGAATGCCAAGAGTGTGCAAAGCTGTCATCAAGGCAAAGGGTGGCTATTTAAAGAATCTTAAATATAAAACATATTTTGATTTGTTTAATACTTTTTTGGTTACTACATGATTCCATATGTGTTATTTCATAGTTTTGATATCTTCACTATTATTCTACAATTTAGAAAATAGTAAAAATAAAGAAAAACCCTTGAATGAGTAGGTGTTCTAAAACTTTTGACCGGTAGTGTATGTCACAGGAGGTCTAAATATGTGTTATGACAGTGTTATGACCATATTATGATAGATTATGACAAGTTCTCAGCTGTTATGACATGGTTATGACCGTGTCATAGTGTTATGATGCTAGGTGTCAAGAAAAGTGTTACCACACAATCCATGTCTCAAGGCTTAACGATCCTTGTTAAAAATGTCCCTTCCCCTTCATCTACACTGATGAAGTGGATTTAACAAGTGACATGAATAAGGGATCATAGCTTTCACCTGGATTCACCTGGTCAGTCTATGTCATGGAAAGAGTATACTCAGTGTACAGTTGAAGTCGGAAGTTTACGTACACTTAGGTTGGAGTCATTAAAACTCGTTTTTCAACCACTCCACAAATTTCTTGTTAACCTCTCTGCGCACAGATCCCTTTAGCGGGATAATTTTCCTAAACAACCGCTGAATTGCAGGGCGCCAAATTCAAAAATATTACTAAAAATATTTATAATCATGCAATCACAAGTGAAATATACCAAAACACAGCTTAGCTTGTTGTTTTGAAAATATGCTTTACAGCGAAAGCAATCCAAGCATTTGTGAGTGTATCAATCAATGCTAGAACAGCTAGCCCCAAATTAGCATGGTCACGAAAGTCAGAAAAGCAATAAAATTAATCGCTTACCTTGTCAGCGATTGTGTGCAGATATGTAGCGGAGTTAGGCGCAGGACACAGGTGTTGAGCAACACAACGGAGTTTACTCAAAATACAAGCAAAATTCCACATAGGAATAATAACAAACACTCTAGCACATACAACAACCACTAACGATACAAACAATCACGGACAGAACAGAAATGTATGCCAGAGGGTTAAATAGGGAACATGATAGGGGAATTGAAACCAGGTGTGTGTAATACAGACATAACAAAACGAAACTGAAACATGGATCGGTGGTGACTAGAAAGCCTGTGACGTCGACCGCCGAACACCACCCGAGCAAGGAGAAGGGCCGACTTCGGTGGAAGTCGTGACATACCTTTGATAATCTTCGGATGTTTGCACTCACGAGACTCCCAGTTACACAATAAATGTTATTTTTGTTCGATAAATATTACTTTTATAACAAAAAAACGCCATTTGGGTTGCGCGTTATGTTCAGAAAACCACAGCCTCGTTCCGTTCGACGAAAATTCCAAAAAGTATCCGTAATGTTCGTAGAAACATGTCAAATGTTTTTTATAATCAATCCTCAGGTTGTTTTAAACATACATAATCGATAATATTTCAACCGGACCGTAACCTATTCAATAAAAGAAAGAAAGAAAATGGAGAGCTACCCCTCTCGTGCGCAGGAATAATCAAAGGACACCTGACTAGTTTTTTAAAATCTCGCAAATTTTTCAAAATAAAAGCCTGAAACTATGTCTAAAGCCTGGTCACAGCCTGGGGAAGCCATTGGAAAAGGAATCTGGTTGATACCCCTTTAATGGAAGAAAGACGGGCAATGAAACACAGATAAAAATAAAAACAAATCACTTCCGGGTTAGATTTCCTCAGGTTTCGCCTGCAAAATCAGTTTTGTTATACTCACAGACAATATTTTGACAGTTTTGAAACTTTGGAGTGTTTCTATCCTAATCTGTAAATATATAGCATATTTCTACGATCTGGACCTGAGAAATAGTCCGTTTACCTTGGAACGTTATTTAAAAAAATTAAAAAGAATCTGACCCCTAGCGTCAAGAAGTTAACAAACTATAGTTTTGGCAAGTCGGTTAGGACATCTACTTTGTGCATGACACAAGTAATTTTTCCAACAATTGGTTTACAGAACAGATTATTTCACTTATATCTCACTGTATCACAACTCCAGGTGGGTCAGAAATTTACATACACTATGTTGACTGAGCTTTTAAACAGCTTGGAAAATTCCAGAAAATGATATCATGGCTTTAGAAGCTTCTAATAGACTAATTGACATCATTTGAGTCTTGGAGGTGTACCTGTGAATATATTTCAAGGCCTTACCTAAACTCAGTGCCTCTAGTTTGACATCGTGGAAAAATCAAAAGAAATCAGCCAAGACCTCAGAAATAAATTGTAGACCTCCACAAGTCTGTTCATCCTTGGAGCAAATTCCTAACACCTGAAGTACCACGTTCTCTGTACAAACAATAGTACGCAAGTTATAACCACCATGGGACTCAGCGCAGCCGTCACACGCTTAGGAGGAGACGCATTCTGTCTCCTAGAGATGAACATACTTTGGTGCGAAAAGTGCAAATCAATCCCAGAAAAACAGCAAAGGACCTTGTGAAGATGCTGGAGAAACAGGTACAAAAGTATCTATTTCCACAGTTAAACAAGTCCTTTATCAACATAACCTGAAAGGCCGGCAGTCAGTGCAAGGAAGAATCCACATCTCCAAAATCACATGAAAAACCAGACTACGGTTTGCAACTGGCACTGGGGACAAGAATCATACTTTTTGGAAGAAATTGTCTCTGGTCTGAATAAACAAAAATAGAACGTTTGGCGAATAAGACCATCGTTAAGTTTGAGGAAAGGGGAAGCTTGCAGCGAAAACCATCCCAACGCGTGAAGCACGGTGTGTGTGGCAGCATCATTTGTGGGTGCTTTGCTTGCAGGAGGACTCGTGCCTTCAAAAATAGATGTATCATGAGACTTCAAAAGTAGTGGATTATATGAAGCAACATTTGCAAGAATCAGTCACGAAGTTTAAAGCTTTGTCGCAAATGTATATTTATTTATTTGATTTAATTTCACTTTAATTTACCTGGTAAGCTAGTTAGAAAACAAGTTCTCTTTGGCAACTGTCGACCTGGCTAAGATAAAGTCATAGCAATTCGACACATACAACACACAGAGTTACACATGAAAAACAAAGACATTACAGTCAATAATCAGTAAGAAAAAGCTATATACAGCATGTGCAAATTAGTAGGATAAGGGAGTTAAGGCAATAAATAGGCATGGTGGCGTTGTAATTACAATTAGCAATTAAACATGGAATGTAGAATGTGCAGACAGATGAATGTGCAAGTTAAGATACTGGAGTGGGCAAAGGAGCAAGATAAATAAATAAATACAGCATGGGGATGAGGTAGTTGGATGGGCTATTTACAGATGGGCTATGTACAGGTGCAGTGATCTGTGAGCTGCTCTTACAGCGGGTGCTTAAAGCTAGTGAGGGAGATAAGAGTCTACAGCTTCAGTGATTTTTGCAGTTCGTTCCAGTCATTGGCAGCAGAGAACTGGAAGGAGAGACGGCCAAAGGAAGAATTGGCTTAGGGGGTGACCAGTGAGATATACCTGCTGGAGCGCGTGCTATGGGTGGGTGCTGCTATGGTTACCAGTGTGGTGGCATTTTTCTGCTTTACCAAATGAGGAGTTACAAACTACACACCAGTCAGAGTTATACTTATATTACATCTTAAGTAATAATAAGAGCTTTGCAATAGCCTTTTTTGACTTTCAATTATGCGCTATCTCTAATGAACCATTGAAAAGTGACTACAGAAAATTACAAAGATATTTTATTGCCAGGTTACACCCCTCTCAACCTACATGACGAACCACAGATCTTAGGAACTCTTCACAAAGGGACTTTTACTTGAGAAAGGAGTATCCCTTAGCCAGATAGCATTCGCTATAAATTATCGCTCAGTTTGGTCTCTAAAACGAGGTTCTAATCTCGTTCCTGGTACTTCATAGCACAGAACCATTACCTCATGTTATCTGGAATGCTCTTTAGGTTTTATCACCCAAAGATATCGTAAATCTCCTCTGTCAGTGCTATCTCATAGAGACCCATCCTCAGTGGAACACACAATACACAATACTCTATTCTGTCGAATGTAACAACTATTATAATGTAATACAAGCATTATAACATCTTACAAGCATTATAACATAATTTTGCAATTTTCCACGACACCAGTGAGCTGAGATAAGCGGGGCTTTTCCTAGCAGAGACTTGCAGATGACCTGGAGCCAGTGGGTTGGGCGACGAGTATGAAGCGAGGGCCAGCCAACGAGAGCGTACAGGTCGTAGTGGTGGGTAGTGTATGGGGCTTTGGTGACAAAACGGATGGCACTGTGATAGACTGCACCCAATTTGTTGAGTAGAGTGTTGGAGGCTATTTTGTAAATGACATCGCCGAAGTCGAGGATTGGTAGGATGGTCAGTTTTACGAGGGTATGTTTGGCAGCATGAGTGAAGGATGCTTTGTTGCCAAATAGGAAGCAGATTCTAGATTTAATTTTGGATTGGAGATGCTTAATGTGAGTCTGGAAGGAGAGTTTACAGGTCTAACAGACACTAGGTATTTTATTGATCCACATATCTAAGTCAGAACCGTCCAGAGTAGTGATGCTGGACGGGCAGCAGTGCGGGCAGCCGATCGGTGAAGAGCATGCATTTGGTTTTACTAGCATTATAAGAGCAGTTGGAGGCCACGAAGGAGAGTTGGTAATGGCATTGAAAAAGCTCGTCTGAAGTTAGTTGACACAGTGTCCAAAGAGAGGGCAGCAGGTATTACAGAATGTGTCGTCTGCGTAGGTGGATTAAAGAATCACCAGCAGCAAGAGCACATCATGACGTATACAGAAAAAGGAGTCGCCCGAGAATTGAACCCTGTGGCACCCCCTAGAGACTGCCAGAGGTCCGGACAACAGGCCCCGATTGACACCACTGAACTGTATCAGAGAAGTCAGTGCGTGAAACCAGGCGAGTGCAATCATTTGAGAAACCAAAAGCTGTTGAGTCTGCCAATAGGAATGTTGTGATTGACAAGAGTCAAAAAGCCTTAGCCAGGTTGATTATAATATACGGCCTGCACAGTAATGTCTCTTATCGATGCGTTATGATATTGTTTATGACCTTGAGCGTGGCTGAGGTCCCCCATGACCAGCTCGGAAACCAGATTGCATAGCGAGAAGGTACGCGTGGGATCGAACATGGTCGGTAAATCTGTTTGTTAACTTTGGTGCTTGCGAAAGACCTTAGAAACGGGTAGGATAGAATAGGTCATAGTGAGCAGTTTTTGGTCTAGGTGTCTCCCTCTTTGAAGAGGGGATGACCGCGCAGCTTTCCAACCTGATGGGGATCTCAGACGATACGAAAAGGTTGACAGGTGTAATAGGGTTCAGACAATTTCGGCAGATCATATTTGAAAGAGAGGCTCCAGATTGCTCTAGGGCCCACCCACGGCTGATTTTAAGGTCCAGATTTTGCAGCTCTTTCAGAACATCAGCTATTTGGATTTGGGGTGAAGGAGAATGGGGAGCTTGGTGAGTTGCTGTGGTGGTGGAAGGCTGTTGATCGGGTAGGGTAGACATGGAAAGCATGTCAGCCATAGAAAAATGCTTTATGAAATCTCGAATTATAGTGATTTTCGTGGTGAACAGTGTTTCCTAGCCTCAGTGAGTGGCAACTGGGAGGAGGTGCTCTTAGTCTTCATGGACTTTACAGTCTCCCAGAACATTTTTGAGTTTGCGCTACAGGATGCAAATTTCTGCTTTAAAAAGCTAGCCTTAGCTTTCCTAACTGCCTGTGTATATCTGTTCCTGACTTCCCTGAAAAGTTGCATATCATGGGGGCTATTCAATGCTAATGCAGAACGCCACAGGATGTTTTTGTGCTGGTCAAGGGCAGTCAGGTCTGGAGAGAACCAAGGGCTATATCTGTTCCTGGTTCACATTTTTTGAATGGGGCATGCTTATTTAAGATGGTGAGGTAGGCACTTTTAAAGAATAACCAGGCCTCCCCTACTGACGGGATGAGGTCAATATCCTTCCAGGATACCCCGGCCAGGTCGAATAGAAAGGCCTGCTCGCTGAAGTGTTTTAGGGAGCATTTGACAGTGATGAGGGGTGCTCGTTTGACCGCAGACCCATTACGGATGCTGGCAATGAGGCAGTGATCGCTGAGATCTTGGTTGAAAACAGTAGAGGTGTATTTGGAGGGCAAGTTGGTTAGGATGATATCTAAGAGGGTGCCCATGTTTACAGATTTGGGGTTGTACCTGGTGGGTTCATTGATAATTTGTGTGAGATTGAGGGAATCAAGCTTAGATTGTAGGATGGCCGGTTTAGGTCACCTAGCATGTCACAGTTTAGGTCACCTAGCAGCACGAACTCTGGAGTTAAATGGGGGGCAATCAATTAAAATATGTTGTCCAGGGCACAGCTGCGGGCAGAGGGTGGTCTATAGCAAGCGGCAACGGTGAGAGACTTGTTTCTGGAAAGGTGGATTTMTAAAAGTAGAAGCTCGAATTGTTTGGGTACAGACCTGGATAGTAAGACAGAACTCTGCAGGCTATCTCTGCAGTAGATTGCAACACCGGCCCCTTTGGCAGTTCTATCTTGTCAGAAAATGTATTAGTTAGGGATGGAAATTTCTGTGTTTTTGGTGGTCTTCCTAAACCAGGATTCAGACATGGCTAGGACAGAGTGTGCTAAAGCAGTGAATAAAACAAACTTAGGGAGGAGGCTTCTAATGTTAACATGCATGAAACCAAGGCTTTTATGGTTACAGAAGTCAACAAATGAGAGCACCTGGGGAGTAGGAGTGGAGCTCGGCACTACAGGGCCTGGATTAACCTCTACATCAGCAGAGGGACAGATTTGGAGTAGGATAAGGGTACTGCTAAAGGCTATCAGGACTGGTCGTCTAGTGTGTTCGGACAGAGCCGGACAGAGACGGTTTCTGAGGTTTCTGAGTGCGATAGAATAGATTCAAGGCATAATGTACAGACAGACGTATGGTAGGATGTGAGTACATTGGAGGTAAACCTCGGCATTGAGTAATGATGAGAGAGATATTGTCTCTTGAGACGTTTAAACCAGGTGATGTCACCACATATGTGGGAGGTGGAACTAAATGGTTGGTTAAGGCATATTGAGCAGGGCTAGAGGCTCTACAGGGAAATAAAACAATAATCACTAACCAGGACAGTAATGGACAAGGCATATTGATATTAGGGAGAGGCATGCCTAGCCGGTTGATCAATAGGGGTCCACTGAGTGGTTGGGCTGACTGGAGACACGGCGATTCAGACAGCTAGCAAGCCGGGGCTAGCAGAAGGGCCTTAGAGGGACGTCTCGACGGAGGCGGTTGCAGTGGGCTAAGGAACGAAAAAACTAGACAATGGAGAATTGGAAAAACATTTCCTGGTCTGA
>NW_019943071.1:119360-121809 GCF_002910315.2 Salvelinus sp. IW2-2015
CTGAAACTTCAAATCAAATCAATTCAAATGTATATAAGCCCTTCGTAATCAGCTATATTCTCGAAGTGCGCTACAATAAACCCAGTCTAAAACCCCACAAAACAGCAAGCAATGCAGGATGTAGAAGCACGTGGCTAGGAAAAACTCCCTAGAAAGGGCAAAACCTAGGAAGAAACCTAGAGAGGAACCAGGCTAATGGGGTGGCGTCTCTTCTGGCTGTGCCGGGTGGAGATTATACAGAACATGGCCAAAATGTTCAAATGTTCATAAATGACTAGCATGGTCAAATAATAATATCACAGTAGTTATCGAGGAGTGTAGCAAGTCAGCAACCTCAGGAGGTAAATGTCAGTTGGCTTTTCATAGCCGATCACTAAAGCATCTCTACCACTCCTGCGGTCTCTAGAAGTTGAAAACGCAGGTCTGGACAGGAGCACGTCCGGTGAACAGGTCAGGTTTCCATAACAGCAGGCAGAACAGTTGAAACTGGAACAGCAGCAAGGCCAGTGGACTGGGGACAGCAAGGAGTCATCATGCCGGTAGTCCTGACGCATGCCTAGGGCTCAGGCTCCGAGAGAGAGAAAGAAGAGAGAAGGAGAGAATTAGAGAGAGCATACTTAAATTCACACAGGACACGGATAAGACAGGAGAGTACTCCAGAATAACCAACTGACCCTAGCCCCCCGACACATAAACTACTGCAGCATAAATACTGGAGGCTGAGACAGGGAGGGTCAGGAACACTGTGGCCCCATCCGATGATACCCCGGACAGGCCAAACAGGAAGATATAAACCCACCCACTTTGCCAAGCACAGCCCCCGCCACCACAGAGGATATCTCAACCACCATTACAATCCTGAACAAGGCCCGAGTAAGCCCACAAAGATCTCCGCCACGGCACAAACCAAGGGGGGCGCAACCCAGACAGGAAGATCACGTCAGTGACTCAACCCACTCAAGTGACGCACCTCTCCTTAGGGACAGCATGAATAGTACTGAAGTACTAGTATAATACAATAGGGACTGATTGTTACTGAAGTACTAGTATAACCATAGGACTGATTAGAAACTGATCAATAGTTATATAAGATTACAATAGCGGACAAAGTACCTGAAGTACTAGTATAATACAATAGGGACTGATAGTACTGAAGAACTAGTATAATACAATAGGGACTGATAGTACTGAAGTACTAGTATAATACCATAGGGACTGATTGCACTGAAGTACTAGTATAACACCATAGGGACTGATAGAACTGAAGTACTAGTATAACACAATAGGGACTGATAGTTCTGAAGTAATAGAATAATACAATAGGGGCTGATAATCCTGGGTTATGAGTATATTCCACTGACACACTTAGATAAATACATTTTGATATTGGATCACTGATTTACAGTATAAGGTATTTAAAACATGGTCAAATATTATGCATCTGTATACTCTGTGTATAGTTAAATAGCTAACAGTTATGAATGTGGGTACTACCAGTAACACTATTTACATATGACACTTTGCATTGGCAGCACATGCTRCAGTGSTCTGGGAGTGTTTATATCCCTGTGAGTTGAACACTTCATGACTGAGAGCTGTCCTTCATGACAACAGAACCCACAACAACCATGACTTCTATCACCATCTTCATCTGGATATTTGCCCTCTGTCTCGAAGGTAAAGTATTTATGAATATCAGGTTCCTATCATCTCAATACTCATCATTTACCAATATTTATTGAATACTTGAATGGAAGGAAATCATCATAAGTAAATATCTGAATCATTTCTGGAAATATTMTATTCCTTCCCCTCAGAATCCAGAGGACAGTACACTGTGACTCAGACTCCTTCAGTGAAAGCTGTTCTCCCAGGACAGACAGTCTCTCTGAACTGTAAAACCAGCAGTAATGTGTATCCTAACTGTGGTTCATCTATGCCCTGTATGGCCTGGTACCAACAGAAACCTGGATCCATTCCCAAACTCCTTGTTTATCAAGGAAGTACTCTTAACTCTGGGACTCCATCTAGATTCAGTGGCAGTGGATCTGGGAGTGACTTCACTCTGACCGTCAGTGGAGTCCAGGCTGAAGATGCAGGAGATTACTACTGTCAGAGTTTACACATCCCCAATAGTAAATATGTGTTCACACAGTGATACAGAGCCGTACAAAAACCTCCCTCAGTCAGACTGCACAGTGACTGTACTGCTACAGCTGGGACCTACTGCAGGTGCTGAGGGGAGGAGATGATCCAGTACAATGACACAGTGTGTAGTAGAGATGAACAACAATAGAGTCAAACTAGAGCTGTGTCTAGAAGACCTTAGATCATAACTGATCACTAAATGTTCCACTTGATCATTAACTACATGTGTTTTGAATACACTGGACAGTGAGAGTCAGGATGCTGCTCCAGCTGAACATCCTTTTCCAGAACTCCAGGATTG
>NW_019943071.1:123475-147097 GCF_002910315.2 Salvelinus sp. IW2-2015
TCCAGGATTGGCTTCCTGCTCTTGGTGTTCAGTCCCACTTTCCAACTCATGATCCAGTCTGAGGGGAAGCCCTTGTTGGCCAGCATTATCAGTGGTCGTTGTCTTACTGGACAGCCCTCACTAGAGGGGGCAGGACAGTCAGGGTGGGGGAACTGTACCAAGGAGAAACAAACACATCAATACATCAAATAAAGCACTTTGAAATGACTTCGAAACTGAATATGAATATAAAAGTTTTATTGCTAAAAGTGAAGAACACTAACTTATATAAAACAGTACAAGAATAAGTATACAAGCCAGAAAACATACAGGTATGACATTTTAAATTTAGCATACTTTGCATACATATATCTTTTTGAAACGTACTGATCAGAATACTCATATTATAAATTTTTTAATCTAAGAAGTTTGATACAAACATATACGGAGACCTGCACAAGTGTAGTAGGAGTAGGCAGGAGGCAGTTGCAGGTTAGAACTACTGAATTATTAAAGCACCATATATAAAAACTGGACTAAACCAAAAAGTGCAAAATAATAAAGGAATACTCAGGAAATAGTAGAGAGATCCTCTCAGGAAAACAAGCAACATTTACACTGACGACAAAGACAAATGACAGAGGAGTAATAAACAGTTATAGAGTGAGGATTGGAACCAAGGTGTGTGTAATGAACGAGACAATTCGGGTGATGAGTGACGGTGTGCAGCTGCAGTTTGTCAGCAGCTAAAAGGCCGGCGACGCCGATCGCCTGAGCAGGACAGGAGGGGAGCCAAAGCGAAGGCTTGTTGGACAAAACATATTTGGTACTACATAGATTCCAAATGTGTTATTTTCAAAGTTTTGATGTCTTCACTTTAAAAAAAGTAAAAAAAAGTAAAAAAAAGCTAAAACCTGAATACAACGTGTAGTAGACCTTACAGTGAAATGCTTACCTACAGGCTCTAACCAATAGAGCATAAAAGATGTTAGGTGAACAATCAGGTAATAAAGATAAAACAACAGTAAAAGACAGAGCATATACAGTAGCGAGGCTATAAAAGTAGCGAGGCTACATACAGACACCGGTTAGTAAGGGCTGATGAGGTAGTATGTACATGTAGATATGGTAAAGTGACTATGCATATATGATGAACAGAGATTAGCAGTAGTGTAAAAGAGAGATAGCGGGTGGTGGGTGGCGGGCACACAATGCAGGATAGCCCGTTAGCCAATGTGCGGAGCACTGTTGGTTCGGCCCAATTGAGGAAGTATGTACATGAATGTATAGTTAAAGTGACTATGCATATATCATAAACAGAGAGTAGCAGCAGCGTAAAAAGAGGGTTGGGGGACACATGCAAATATTCGCGGTACCATTTGATTACCTGTTCAGGAGTCTTAGGCTTGGGGGTAAAAACTGTTGAGAAGCCTTTTTGTCCAAGCCTTGGCACCTCCGACGCTTGCCATGTGGTAGTAGAGATAACAGTTATGACTGGGTGGCTGGGGTCTTCGAACATTTTTAGCGGCCTTCCTCTACATCGCCTGGTTGTAGAGGTCCTGGATGGCAGGCAGAGCTTAGCCCCAGTGAGTTACTGGGCATACGCACTACCTCTGTAGTGCCTTTGCGGTCAGAGGCTGAGCAATTGCTGTACCAGGCAGTGATGCAACCAGTCAGGATGCTCTCCGATGTGCAGCTGTAGAACCTGTTAGGATCTCAAGACCATGCCAAATCTTTTTATTTCCTGAGGGGGAATAGCTTTGTCTGCCCTTTGTTCTTGAGTGGACACCACGAACTGGAAGCTCTCAACCTGCTCCACTACAGCCCGTCGATGAGAATGGGGCGTGCTCGGTCCTCCTTATACTGTAGTCCACAATCATCTCCTTAGTCTTGTTAGTTGAGGGTTTAGGTTGTCTATTTTGTTTAATTCACGCAAGACAAAAAAAAGGGCAGACTCAATTTCCGTCCATACATTCCCCCAGAGCCGCCGGCAAGCCAAGATCTATGCACAACCCCAACACCCATCATTAAGTTTGAGATGAACACAACAAGTCCTAGGCCTGATCACCGACAACGGACGAGACAGCCTATTAGGGGAAGGAGGTCAGAGACCTGCCGGTGGTGCCCAGAATAACAACCTAACCCTCAACGTAACCAGACTAAGGGATGTTGTGGACACCATATAAGGAGGACCGAGGCACGCCCCATTCTCATCGACGGGGCTTGTAGTGGAGCAGGTTGAGAGCTTCCAGTTCCGTGGTGTCCACATCAAGAACAAAGGCACGACAAGCCTCCCCCTCAGGAAATAAAAAGATTGGCATGGGGTCTTGAGATCCTTCAACAAGTCTACAGCTGCAACATCGAGAGCATCGCTGACTGGTTGCATTCACTGCTGGTACAGCCAATGCTTCAGCCCTCTGACCGCAGCACTACAGAGAGTGTCGTATGGCCCAGTACATTCACTGGGGGCTAAGCTGCCTGGCCATTCCAGGACCTCCTACACCAGGCGATGTCCAAGGAAGCCTAAAAATGTTCGAAGACCCAGCCACCACCAGTCACTAAAACTTGTTATCTTCTACTACCACATGGCAAGCGGGTCCGGAGTTGCCAGGCTTGGGACAAAAAGGCTTCTCAACAGTTTTTACCCCCAAGCATAAGACTCCCTGAACAAGGTAATCAAATGCTACCGGAATATTGCATTGTGTCCCCCAACACCTCTTTTTACGCTGCTGCTACTCTCTTTTGTTGCTATCTCATATTGCGATATAAGAGTCTGAGTATTATATGCATAGTCACTTTAACTATACATTCATGTAATACTTCCTCAATTGGGGCCGACAAACAGTGCTCCCGCACATGCTAACCGGCTATCTGCATTGTGTCCGCCATGCCCACCAGCACCGCTTAAATCTTCTTTACACTACTGCCTAATTCTCTGTTCATTCATATTATGCATAGGTCACTATTAACCAATCTACATGTAATACTAACCTCAATCAAGCCTACTAACCGGAGTAATATGTCTGTATGTAGCCTCGTACTTTTATAGCCTCGCTACTGTATATAAGGCCTGTCTTTTACTGTTGTCTTTAATTCTTTACACTATTGTTCACCTAACATTTTATGCACTATTGGTATAGAGCCTGTAGGTAAGCATTTCAAACTGTGTGCATCTGATAACAGTTCATATCATTACACCTGTTTTTATTCCAGGTTTTATTGCTCTCACTTTCCTCATTTGAAATGTTTGTCCTTTTACTTTTTTTTTTATACTCGATACTTTTGCTTCCATCACCATCCAAGCACGTGCGAAGACACTCATGGCACATGCTACAAACCATTCATCGCAACTTTCACAACACACCAAATTGCTCCACACCCACTCTCTCTCATCTCTCTCTCCACACACCACACACAACATAACCAACACCACAACACATCATACACACACACATACGACGCACACACAAACACACACACACATCCACAACACACATCTACCACACACAGCCACACACACACACACACACACGACTCAAATTACTCCCCCGAAAAGAGTCTCCCATCCGCCCTGTGACTGTGATAAGGTGTGACTGATACAGGGATACGACGCTTGTTACAGCTAGAGCTGGCATTCGGCCCCTGGCAGTGATCGTTAACTCTGGTGATCTCAACGTCTCTCTCCACTAAGCTCAAATAGTCCACTGCCATCCGCGCCGTCCCCGCCGTAGGGCTGGGCAGGACGCGCAGGGGCACCAGAAAAGAAAGGGATGAGCTGACAGTTTGACACCTCTTCCTGAAAATAAATCAGATCCATTATGCCGCATCGTAAAGGGAAGTTTTGAAATTCTTCCACACTCTCTCATGCATGTCAACTGTCCCAGTGGTGTGTGGGACGGTTGCTACAATCCACCCTAATTCATGAGAGGTTGATTGTCAATGCTTTCCAACACTTATGGCCAAATCCCTTTTCGTAACCGGCCCCGAAACTCAAAATACCCTTTTCATATAGATCAGACAGTGGCCAGTAACATTCAGTTCTAGGGCTCACGTACACACACTCCTGGACAAATACACACACGCACGCCAAACCATACTACCCCCCACTTACACGGCCACACACACTGTCTCCTGTGTTATGCATGAAAGAACTCAAACCGACAGCGGACCTCCCATTATTCCTGGAACAGCCCCTTTCGAGGTAAGAGGGCTTTGCAGGACGCCACAGAGGATTCCGCTGAACCAGTCAATATGTATTGTTTTTCATAAGGGGCAAACGTGGGGACTGTCAGGCAAGATAAATATTTTTTGGAATATATTTCTGCAAACATGTAATTATACTATCCTGAAAGGCACAGTTTCATTTTATTAGTTGAGAGGCAGGGTATGAATAAATCACAAGGGACATGCATCCGTTCGCGCTCCTTTACAAAACAGAACCCAGAAAGTGACCGAGAGAGAAGAGGAGCAGTGAGAGTGAGAGAAATAAAAAACATGAGAGCGTCCTGAATGATCTCTTCTATTCCTTTTTCCCCTCCACTTAGCAGTACTTCATACCACAAATGCCATTCAGTTTATACAAGCTAGGTCTGTTGGTTTTCTTGTGTGTCCCTCTAGATGATATATCCATGCCCCCCTCCTTCATACCTGTTAAATGCTAGCTTCTAACTCTCGTGAACTCGTCGTAGGACAAGAGAGCTCGAGTGGTTAGAATACAGCTTTCCGCACCTGAATAATGAGATCTTTTTGGCCATGTCACACCATTTGTGGTTCCGGTTGTTGGGTTTGGCGTTGGAAAATTGAGAATGCATAATGCCAGAAAAGAACCCTACAATGTTTTCTTCCAACTCCATAAACACTTTAGAAAAGTGCGCCTCAAGGCCTTTTATCCGTCATAGGTGTGATTGAAAGGACTCGCAACAGGGTGTCATCATTTGACCCGTACGCTTTTTTGAGAAACAATTTGTTAATTAACTTTGTTAAACAAAATCTCTTTTTATCTGAGCAATTTGGGCTATTCGTGTGTGCTCAATTATTTTTTTTTGAAGCATATAATTAATGCCTTTCAGGATTGAATTGTTTATATTTTATAAGTTTATTTTTAGTGTCATGTAATGCTGCGCTGGTCGCTGCCGCTGTGTGTAGTGTGCTGCGAGCCTGTGTTGTGTGTGTGTGTGTGTGGTTGTCGCTGCTGTGTTGTGGGTGTTGGGTTCCGTTTTGTGTTTGTGTGGGACACAGATGAAGACTAGTACGAGACTAAAAAGAACATTCAATGAAGATTATCCAATGAGCTTGCTTTTAGTCCAGGACTAGGATGAATGTGTCCAGGAAACTGCCCCTWAGTCCACAAAGACTTAGGGGCAGTAAACCGATTCAAAATTAAGATTTACTATTCAGTGTCAAGGTCGGGGTTCAGACCCAGGGCCCCAAGCTTAATGATGAGCTTGGAGGGTACTATGGTGTTGACGGCTGAACAATAGTCAATTATCAGCATTCTTACATAGGTATTCCTCTTGTCCAGATGGGATAGGGAAGTGTGCAGTGCGATGGTGATTGCAATGTCTGTGGATCTATTGGGGAGGTATGCAAATTGAAGTGGGTCTAGGGTGTCAGGTAAGGTGGAGGTGATATGATCATTAACTAGCCTCTCAAAGCACATCATGATGACAGAAGTGAGTGCTACGGGGCGATAGTCATTTAGTTCAGTTACCTTTGCTTTCTTGGGTGCAAGAACAATGGTGGCCATCTTGAAGCAAGTGGGGACAGCAGACTGGGATAGGGAGAGATTGAATATGTCCGTAAACACTCCAGCCAACTGGTCTGCGCAGCCCAATTCAGATCTTTTTTTCACGAGTTGGTCTTCTGACCAATCAATCAGCTCTGTTGTCAAAAGATCTGATGTGATTGGTCAAAAGATAAATGAGTGGGAAAAAGATCAGAATTGGCCTGCCTGTGTAGATGCAGCCAGTGTCTCTCTGGGATCATGAAAGTGTGGCTGCATAGAGAGGACACTTTGTATTGGCAGCACATGCTTCAGTGGTCTGGGAGTGTTTATATCCCTGTGAGATGAACACTTCATGACTGAGAGCTGTCCTTCATGACAACAGAACCCACAACAACCATGACTTTCATCACCATCTTCATCTGGACACTTTCGCTCTGCTTTCAATGTTGTATCGTTTACAGAAAATTACCTTGACAATATAAAGTTATTATTTTATACAGTACTGGACAAGTTAATTAACAATTTAATGCTAATTACTATACATCTCTGTTTCAGAGTCCAGAGGACAGATCACTGTGACTCAGTCTCCTGCAGTGAAAACTGTTTCAGTGGGTCACTCAGTCAGTCTCAGCTGTAAGACCAGCAGTGCTGTAAACATTTATGGACATAGACAAAGGTTGGCCTGATATCAACAGAAATGGAGAAACTCCTAAACTCCTTACATATTTCATTAGTACCCCTAACTCTGGGACTCCTTCTAGATTCAGTGGCAGTGGATCTGGGAGTGACTTCACTCTGACCATCAGTGGAGTCTAGACTGAAGATGCAGGAGATTACTACTGTCAGAGTTTACACCTTCACAATAATGAACATGTGTTCACACAGTGCTATAGAGACGTATAGAAACCTCCTTCAGATTTCACAGTAACTGCACTAGTTGGGTATGACAGCGGGTGCTGAGGAAGAGACAGTGAACTGGAACACTGACTGAACTAAAATACACTGAGCTAAATATATCAGTGAAACTTAATCTGTCAACTCATATACTGTCACCAAAGCATTCCTGAAGTGTTAACCCATATACTGTCACCAAAGCATTCCTGAAGTGGTAACCCATATACTGTCACCAAAGCATTCCTGAAGTGGTAACCCATATACTGTCACCAAAGCATTCCTGAAGTGGTAACTCATATACTGTCACCAAAGCATTCCTGAAGTGGTAACCCATATACTGTCCTCAAGATACTGGAAGATGGTAACCATATACTGTCACCAAAGCATTCCTGAAGTGGTAACCCATCAGTGGCACGAACATACATTTTTATTAAATGTCTAGGAATTATATAATCTATAGAAAGTCTTAACCACCTCTAACATTTTCCCTCTAGTTCCTACAACGTTCACCCATTCATAATTGATTATTCCACATCTGCTTTGAAAAATCCAATGCAAACATTTAATTATATGCAATATGTGCAATACATTGAATGGACTGCATAATTATGTGTGTAATAATAATGTCTCACATTGATTCAGAATAAATACCCCAGTCATGTCCCCTCTGCTGAATAGTGCATTTAATGCAAAGATTTCAACCATATTTATTGATGTTATAAATTAGTAATAAAATCCATAAACCAGAGGTAAAAAAGACCCTCAAGTCTAAACATCACCTGAACCCTAAATGAGCACCTCGGTCCAGATTGTCTATGTAGAAAGAAGTTAACTGGTCCCGTGTGGCTCAGTTGGTAGAGCATGGCGTTTGCAACTCAAGGGTTGTTGGTTTGATTCCATTGGGGGACCAGTATGAAAATGTATGCACTCACTACTGTAAATTGTTCTGGAGAAGAGCATCTGCTAAATTACTCAAATGAATCTGCTGCTGTCTCTCTTCACAGATCCCACAGTCAAGCTGATCTTTTGCATAGAGGACACTTTGCATAGACAGCACATGCTTCAGTGCTCTGGGAGTATTTACAGTGGGGAGAACAAGTATTTGATACATTGCTGATTTTGCAGGTTTTCCTACTTACAAAGCATGTAGAGCGTCTGTAATTTTTATCATAGGTACACTTCAACTGTGAGAGACGGAATCTAAAACAAAAAATCCAGAAAATCACATTATATGATTTTTAAGTAATTAATTTGCATTTTATTGCATGACATAAGTATTTGATCACCTACCAACCAGTAAGAATTCCGGCTCTCACAGACCTGTTAGTTTTTCTTTAAGAAGCCCTCTGTTCTCCACTCATTACCTGTATTAACTGCACCTGTTTGAACTCGTTACCTGTATAAAAGACACCTGTCCACACACTCAATCAAACAGACTCCAACCTCTCCACAATGGCCAAGACCAGAGAGCTGTGTAAGGAACATCAGGGGTAAAATTGTAGACCTGCACAAGGCTGGGATGGGCTACAGGACAATAGGCAAGCAGCTTGGTGAGAAGGCAACAACTGTTGGCGCAATTATTAGAAAATGGGAAGAAGTTGAAGATGACAGTCAATCACCCTCGGTCTGGGGCTCCATGCAAGATCTCACCTCGTGGGGCATCAATGATCATGAGGAAGGTGAGGGATCAGCCCAGAACTACACGGCAGGACCTGGTCAATGACCTGAAGAGAGCTGGGACCACAGTCTCAAAGAAAACCATTAGTAACACACTACGCCGTCATGGATTAAAATCCTGCAGCGCATGCAAGGTCCCCCTGCTCAAGCCAGCGCATGTCCAGGCCCGTCTGAAAGTTGCCAATGACCATCTGGATGATCCAGAGGAGGAATGGGAAGAAGATCATGTGGTCTGATGAGACAAAAATAGAGCTTTTTGGTCTAAAACTCCACTCGCCCTGTTTGGAGGAAGAAGAAGGATGAGTACAACCCAAGAACACCATCCCAACCGTGAAGCATGGAGGTAGAACACATCATTCTCTGGGGATGCTTTTCTGCAAAGGGGACAGGACGACTGCACGTATTGAGGGGAGGATGGATGGGGCATGTATCGCGAGATCTTGGCCAACAACCTCCTTCCTCAGTAAGAGGATTGGAAGATGGGTCGTGACTGGGTCTTCCAGCATGACAACGACCCCGAAACATACAGCCAGGGCAACTAAGGAGTGGCTCCGTAAGAAGCATCTCAAGGCCCTGGAGTGGCCTAGCTAGTCTCCAGACCTGACACCAATAGAAAAATCTTTGGAGGGAGCTGAAAGTCCATATTGCCCCCGACGCAGCACCCGAACCTAAAGGATCTGGAGAAGGTCTGTATGGAGGAGTGGGCCAAAAAACCCTGCTGCAGTGTGTGCAAACCTGGTCAAGAACTACAGGAAACGTATGATCTCTGTAATTGCAAACCAAGGTTTCTGTACCAAATATGAAGTTCTGCTTTTCTGATGTATCAAATACTTATGTCATGCAATAAATGCAAATTAATTCACTTAAAAATCATACAATGTGATTTTCTGGATTTTTGTTTTAGATTCCGTCTCTCACAGTTGAAGTGTACCTATGATAAAAATTACAGACCTCTCATGCTTTGTAAGTAGTAAAACCTGCAAAATCGGCAGTAATATCAAATACTTGTTCTCCCCACTGTATATCCCTGTGAGTTAAACACTTCATGACTGAGAGCTGTCCTTCATGACAACTGAACCCACAACAACCATGACTTTTATCACCATCTTCATCTGGACACTTGCTTTCTGGATTCAAGGTTACAATTTTTTGGTTCTTCATATTATAGAAAATATCATTCAAGCTACATGAAAGAATCATCATCTGGCTTTAATATGTATATTCAGAACTATTTATAATGCATTTAATAATGAATTGTGTTTTTATTATATTTTCAGAATCCAGAGGACAGTACACTGTGACTCAGACTCCTGCAGTGAAGCTGTTCTCCCAGGACAGACAGTCTCTCTGAACTGTAAAACCAGCAGTAATGTGTATAACAATAACCATATGTACTGGTACCAACAGAAACCTGGAGGAGCTCCTAAACTCCTCATTTACTATACAAGCACCCTACAGTCTGGGGACTCCATCTAGATTTCAGTGGCAGTGATCTGGGAGTGACTTCATTCTGACCATCAGTGGAGTCCAGGCTGAAGATGCAGGAGATTACTACTGTAACAGTTTACACATCCCCAATAGTAACATATGTGTTCAACTCTTCCGTCAGTTATACAGAGTCCGTACAAAAACCTCCCTCAGTCAGACTGCACAGTGACTGTACTGCTACAGCTGGGACCTACTGCAGGTGCTGAGGGGGAAGAGACAGTGACATGGAACACTGACTGAACTAAAATACACTGAGCTAAATATAACAGTGACTCTGACAATATGTCAACTCCTCCACCCTCATGCTAAAGCATTCCTTAACTGATAACCCTCATAGGTCCAGACTACATAAATATTACATCCTTGCAGCTATGGCCAACAAACCTTTTCGCAACATGTCACACAATAAGTTGAATGAGACTCCATCTACATGCAATAGTAATGTCTCACATCATTTCAGAATAATTAACCCAGCCTCTGTAAGGTATGTCAGTCAGTTAGTGAATTTCAAGCTAAGATTCAACCATATTTACTGAGATAAACATGATTATAACTCCCTAAAATGTCTTGTGGTTCTGCCAAGTTAAAATGTCTCTCCTGCCAACCCTTCAGCACKTTCCCAGCATTTCATTGAGCCCAGCTGAGGCTTGTTAACCAATGAAGACCATGACCATGATTAACCTCAACCTCATATAATTGCTGCTGATCACACAGATCTCTTCAACTACAGTTTCCCTGGGGGACCAATACAGGCTGTTTGCATAGTGAGGACACATGCTTCAGTGCTCTGGGAGTGTTTATATCCCTGTGAGTTTAACACTTCATGACTGAGAGCTGGCCTTCATGACAACAGAACCCACAACAACCATGACTTGTATCACCATTGTCATCTGGATATTTGCCATCTTACTCCAAGGTAATATATTTGACAGAAAATGACCTGGATAATAGCAATAAATATATAACCTCATTACAGTTTTAGTGAATATGCTAAATTGACAAATTAATTAACAATTTAATGCTAATGATACATTTAATCTCTGTTTCAGAGGCCAGAGGCCAGGTCACTGTGACTCAGACTCCTGCAGTGAAAACTGTTTCAGAGGGTTACTCAGTCAGTCTCAGCTGTAAGACCAGCAGTGCTGTATACAGTGAGGGCAATGGACACTATTTGCACTGGTAACAGAAACCTGGAGGAGCTCCTCAACTCCTGATGCACACTTCCAACCAACGTCAGTCTGGGATTCCATCTAGATTCAGTGGCAGTGGATCTGGGAGTGACTTCARTCTGACCATCAGTGGAGTCCAGGCTGAAGATGCAGGAGATTYCTACTGTKAGAGTGCACACTACTTAYGTGCCTGGGTGTTCACACAGTGATACAGAGCCATACAAAAACCTCCCTCAGTCAGACTGCACAGTGACTCTACTGCTACAACAGGGACTTATTCCACGTGCTGAGGGGAAGACAGTGACATGGAACACTGATCAGTAGAGGAGGTCAACTTTGAAAATGGTTAGAAAGCATCATACAAATCACACGTTCTCCAATGTCGTCATCATCGTCTTCATCATCATCTTCGTCATCATCATCATCATGGCTGTAACTTGTTATATTGGTCATGAACTGAAAGTGTATATAAAAGTTATTAGATGTTTTGGAAGACATTACCAGTCCATATGTAGAGTAAGATCTACTGAAGTAAAAAGAAAAGTGATGTTAAATCAGCATCAGCCCCTCAACRCAAATCCCTACATGAGCYTCACAACCAACTATTGATGTGATCATCTAGCATGTATTTTCAATCGCACGTTATTATTGCCAAATYATCTTGGTGGTATGTGAACAATTCTCTCACTTCAGTGACTCTGCCATTTACCAATCTACCAAGGTGTCCATAGAGATCTCTAAAATGATATAGCCTGAAAGTATTTCCTCTGGAGAAGATGAWAACATCTCATAACGTTYTTACAGATGATCACTACTGTCMGAGTGAACACTTCCCCAACAGTGTCTGGGGTTTCACACAGTGATATAGAGCCATACAAAAACATACCTCAGCTTTCACAGTGACTTCACTTGTTGAGTATGACTGCAGGTTTATTRTTTTATTTAACCTTTGTTAACTAGGCAAGTCTGTTTAGAAGAAATTCTTATTTACAATGACAGCCTACCCCGGACAAAATCTAACCCAGATGACACTGGGCCAATTGTGCACCGCCCTATGGGAGTCCCAATCACAGTCAGTTGTGATACAGCCTGGAATCAAACCAAGGTCTGTAGTGACACTTCTAGCACTGAGATGCAGTGCCTTAGACCGCTGCGCCACTCGGAAGCTCCTAAGTGGGAAGAGACATGTGCTGAGTGGAAAGAGACAGTGGCCAAACTGGCCATGTCCGAATACTAGCGTACTAAATCAAATCAAATCAAAGTTCATATGTCACGTGCACCGAATACAACAGGTGTAGAAGACCTTGCAGTGAAATGCTTACTTACTAACCAAATGGTGCGCAATTTTTTTATGTGTGTGTAGGTAAGTAAAGAAATTAAACAACAGTAAAAATACATTTGAAAATAAGAGCAGCAAGGCTATATACAGACACCGGTTAGTCAGGCTTATTGAGGTAGTATGTACATGTGGGTATGGTTAAAGTGACTGTGCATATATGATGAACAGAGAGTAGCAGTAGCGTAAAAAGAGGGGATGGCGGGTGGTGGGTGGGACACAATGCAGATAGCCCGGTTAGCCAATGTGCGGGAGCAAGGTTGGTCGGGCCAATTGAGGTAGTATGTACATGAATGTATAGTTAAAGTGACGATACATATAAGATAAACAGAGAGAAGCAGCAGCGTAAAAGAGGGGTGGGGGGGCACACAATGCAAATAGTAAATAGTAAATAGTAAATAGTTTTATAGTTTGTGAAATTTGGAAAATAGTAGGCCTACTCCGCATGCATCATCTAATGCGCTATTGCATTGACTCCCGTTATTCATTCATTTTGGTATAGTGCGTCAATTTATCTGATTATCAGCTGTTGTCAAACATGTGAGTCGGAAAAGAGGAGTGAATTCTACTAGATCAACGCCYAAAATAGTATGCAGTTTATGTATGTAGTACTCAAGTATGGATATATTTATACACGGCAACTGACCTGGAACACTAACTGAACTAAAGCACACTGAGCTAAATATACTGAGTGTACAAAACATTAGGAACACCTTTGTAATATGGAGTTGCACCCCCCTTTGCCTTCAGAACAGCCTCAATTTGTCAGGGCATAGACTGTACAAGGTGTCGAAAGCGTTCCACAGGGGCGCTGGCCCATGTTGACTCCAATGCTTCACACAGTTGTGTCATGTAAGCTGGATGTCCTTTGGGTGGTGGCCCATTCTTGATACACACGGGAAACTGTTGAGCATGAAAAACCCAGCAGCGTTGCAGTTCTTGACACGAACCAGTGCCCCTGGCACCTACTATTATACCCTGTTCAAAGGAACTAGCATCTTTGTGACACCCAGCATCATAACCATGTCATATGTCATAACAGCTGACATAACAGCTGACATAACTTGTCATAAACTGTCATAATTGGTAATAACACTGTCATGACCCATATATTTACACCTGTTGTGACATATATTGCAATATTTCATCGCTGGTTATGACACCTACATAAGAGTTTGTTTTGTTTCGTAAATCCTTTGTTGTTGTTGTAATTAATGCTTTACAGTCATGTTTTGTTTTCTTTGTATTTTAAATAACTTGTAGGAAATAACGTTTTGTGACTATGATGAAGCATTATGACCATCCTGTGTCACTTTACTTGGACTAAGAAAATACACTTTATGACACTGTCAAGAAGCATTATGACCATCATAATCTTATAAGCCAGATAGGCTTATGACGAACATGCCCTTATGTCAGTCATCAGTCAAAAAGAGGGTGTCTTGTCCTGCTCCTGAAATCTGCTCCTGCACACATCCCGGTCATCAGCAACAGAGCATTTGGTACAGTAGGTGCATGTCTGACATCAATTTCAGAAAATTTTATATAACATAAACATACTGTTGACAAGTAGGCTATGGTGTAATGGAATGTTTTGCCTTGTGTGGTAGGTTGTGTGGGTTTCAACACTCTTGTGTAGGTGTCATAACCAGCCATAAAATAAAGCAATATAAATTTCACAAGAGGTCAAAATATATGTGTCATGACAGTGTTATGACCATATTATGACAGGTTATGACAAGTTATCGCAGCTGTTATGACATATTATGACATGGTTATGACCGTGTCATAGTGTTAAGACACTAGGTGTCAAGTAAAGTTTTACAAAACAATCCATGTCTCAAGGCTTAAAAATCCTTTTTAACCTGTCTCCTCCCCTTCATCTACATCGATGGAAGTGGATTTAAGTAACATAAATAAGGGAAAATAGCTTTCACCTGGTCAGTCTATGTAACGGAAAGAGCATGTGTTCCTGATGTTTTGTACACTCAGGGTATATCAGTAATGATGACAATATGTCAACTCATACACCGTCACGTTGAAGCATTCCTGAAGTAATAACAGCCAAGTCTTCCTACGCTGAATTAGTTCATATGCAAACATTGCCTCAAAATGTCACACAATATTTTGAATGGACTCCATCTGTGTTAAATAAGTGTCTCACATCATTTCAGAAAAAAAAGTCTCTGTAAGGTCCTTCTATCGAAGAGTTAATTTCAAGTAAAAATTCAACCATCATTGTACTTTCTGACGGCCATGTTGAAACACATCAGAATTTGAGAGATTTTAAAAACAAGTTATCATCCAATAGGCTTTGAGTAAATGTCCAATATCCTCGCCCACTTGGAAATTCTATAACGGTATTATATATGCCAATTATGTGATGGTCTGACCGCATTCTGTCCCCTATCCACACTTTTTAAACTTTTGGTGCCAGAGAGAATGACATAACAAAGTAATCAAGACGACTAGCTTGATTGAGCCTCCACCATGTATATCTAACTAGGTCAGGATATTTAAGCCTCCATATATCCACTAGTTCCAACATATCCGTGACATTCATGATTTCCTTATTTATTTATTAAATATTTATTGCACCTTTATTTAACCAGGTAGGCCAGTTGAGAACAAGTTCTCATTTACAACTACGACCAGGCCAAGATAGAGCAAAGCAGTGCGACAAAAACAACAACACAGAGTTACACATGGTATATAGAAACGTACAGTCAATACTACAATAGAAAAATCTATGTACTTTTGGCTTTTGATACTGTTAACCATGAGATTCTCATTTCAAAATTGTCCAAATTCAACTTTCCCCCCGATGCCTTGTGATGGATGAAATCATACCTTGAAGGCAGAACTCAGTGTGTCAGAGTGAGCAATGAGCTGTCGCCCACTCTTAGCTATGATGTGGGCGTGCCCCAAGGGTCAATACTGGGGSCCCTCCTGTTCAGCRTGTACATTTATGATCTGCCTTCTGTCTGTACTGGGTGTGAAYTTCAAATGTATGCAGATGATACAGTGATATATGTGCATGCAAAGAGCAAACAACAAGCTGCACAAGAACTCACTACTGTAATGGTCCAGGTTACAAAGTGGCTCAGTGACTGCGTGTTTGCATCTCAATGTGAAAAAAACTGTTTGCATGTTCTTCACAAGAGGGCAACAATGCTACTGAGCAGATGTCTATGTGTAAGGGGAGAAGCTCCAGTTGGTATCTGATTTTAAGTACTTGGCATCATCTCTTTTAAAAAGCATGTGAAAAAGGTAATTCAGATAACCAAATTCAACCTAGCTAATTTCCGATTTATACGAAATTGTTTGACTACAGAGGTAGCAAAACTGTACTTCAAATCTATGATACTCCCCACTTAACATACTGCTTGACTAGTTGGGCCCAAGCTGCTGTACAACATTAAAACCTATTCAGTCTGTCTACAAACAGGCTCTCAAAGTGCTTGATTGGAAACCCAATAGCCATCATCACTGTTACATCTCCGAAAGCATGAGCTCCTAAGTTGGGAAAATCTTGTGCAATACACCGACGCATGTCTTGTATTCAAGATCCTAAATGGCCTGGCTCCCCCTCCACTCAGTATTTTTGTTAAACAGAAAAACCCAAACAATATGGCAGCAGATCCACAAGGTCTGCCATGAGGTGACTGTATAGTTCCCTTAAGGAAAAGCACCTTTAGTAAATCCGCTTTCTCTGTGAGAGCTTCCCATGTCTGGAATACATTGCCATCAGACACACATAACTGAACCACATATCACACTTTCACAAAATGCATGAAGACATGGCTAAAGGTCAATCAGATTTGTGATCATAATCCCAAGCTGTGTATTGCCGCATTCCATGTTGTCTGTTGTCTGTAGCTTGTGAGGTGTGGAAACACTTTGTTGCTTTTATGAATTTTGTCTTGCTGATTTTTGTTCTATGTTGCTCTTCTGTATGCTACGTCTTGCTTGTCCTATGTTGCTTGTCTGTGTGCTATGTCTTGCTTGTCCTATGTTGCTCTGCGTGTGCTCACTGTTCAATGATTGTTTATATTGTAATTGATTTTAATAACCTGCCCAGGGACTGCGGTTGAAATTACCGGCTGGCTAAAACCGGCACTTTTACTGAAACGTTGATTAACTTCTTTAGGGTAGGGGCAGTATTTTCACGTCCGGATGAAAAGCATGCCCAGAGTAAACGGCCTGTTACAAAGCCATAAAAGCTAGAATATGCATATTATTGTAGATTTGGATAGAAAATCCTCTGAAGTTTCTAAAACTGTTTGAATGATGTCTGTGAGTATAACAGAACTCATATGGCAGGCAAAAACCTGAGAAAAAATCCAACCAGGAAGTGGGAAACTGAGTTGGTCGATTTTCAACTCAGCTCCTATTGAAGATACATGGGATTTTGGTAATGTTGCACTTCCTAGGCTTCCAATAGATGTCAACAGTCGTTAGACCCTTGTCTGATGCTTCTACTGTGAAGTGGGGCTGAAGGAGAGAGGAATGAGTCAGGTCTATCATGACCTGAACATGCCCTGACCATGCGCGTTCACGTGAGAGCGAGCTCTGTTCCATCGCACTTCTGAAGACATGGAATACTCCGGTTGGAACATTATTGAAGAATTATGTTAAAAACATCCTAAAGATTGATTCAATACTTCGTTTGTCATGTTTTTACGGACTGTAATATACTTTTTTAACTTTTCGTCCGTACTTTCTTGACCTGCCCACGCGTCGTGAGTTTGGAAAGTGTACTGAACGTTAGAACAACAAGGAGGAATTTGGACATTAATGATGGACATTATCGAACAAAACAAACATTTATTGTGGAACTGGGATTCCTGGGAGTGCATTCTGATGAAGATCATCAAAGGTAAGTGAATGTTTATAATGTTACTTCTGACTTTTGTTGACTGCATAATTTGGCGGATATATTTGTGTCTTGATTGGGCTCTGAGCGCCGACTCAGATTATTGCATGGTTTGTTTTTTCGTAAAGCTTTTTTATCTGACACAGCGGTTATTAAGGAGAAGTGCATCTAAAATTCCATGCATAACAGTTGTATCTTTTAGCAATGTTAATTATGAGTATTCCTGTAAATTGATGTGGCTCTCTGCAAAATCAAAGGATGTTTTGGAACTTCTGAACGTAAGGCGCCAATGTAAACTCAGATTTCTGGATATAAATATGAACTTTACCGAACAAACATACATGTATTGTTGTAACACGAAGTCCTATGAGTGTCATCTGATGAAGATCATCAAGGTTAGTGATTCATTTTATCTATATTTCTGCTTTTGTGAATCCTCTCTTTGGCTGGAAAAATGGCTGTGTTATTCTGTGAATAGGCACTCACCTAACATAATCGTGTGGTTTGCTTTCTTCGTAAAGCCTTTTTGAATCGGACACTGTGGCTGGATTTACAACAAGTGTATCTTTAATGTGCATGTCCCTGTAAAAATAAAATAAACTCAAACTCAAACTCAAATGTACAATGTGTGCAGATGTAGTAAAATCAGGGAGGTAAGGCAATAAATAGGCCATAGCGGCGAATAATTACAATTGAGGATTAACACTGGAGTGATAGATGTGCAGATAATGATGTGCAAGTAGAGATACTGTGGTGCAAAAGAGCAAAACAATAATAACAATATGGGGTGAGGTAGTTGGTGGGCTATTACAGATGGGCTGTGTAACAGTGCAGTGATCGGTAAGCTGCTCTGACAGCTGATGCTTATGTTAGTAAGGGAGATATAAGTCTCCAGCTTCAGTGATTTTTGCAATTTGTTCCAGTCATTGGCAGCAGAGAACTGGAAGGAAAGGCGGCCAAAGGAGGTGTTGTTTGGGGGACCAGTGAATATGCTCTGTAGGGCGTGCTACGGGTGGGTTTTATCTCAGTGAGCTGAGATAAGGCGGGGCTTACCTAGCAAAGACTTATAGGTGACCTGGACCCAGTGGTTTTGGTGGTGAATATGTAGCAAGGGCCAGCCAACGAGGAGATACAGATCGCAGTGGTGGGTAGTATATGGCGCTATGGTGACAAACAGATGGCACTGTGATAGACTACATCCAATTTGCTGAGTAGAGTGTTGGAGGCTATTTTGTAAATGGCATCGCCGAAGTCAAGGATCGTTAGAATAGTCGTTTTACGAGGGTATGTTTGGCAGCATGAGTGAAGGATGCTTTGTTGCGAAATAGGAAGCCGATTATAGATTTCAGTTTGGTTGGAGATGCATAGTGTGAGTCTGGAAGGAGGTTTACAGTTAACCAGATACCTAGGTATTTGTAGTTGTCCCATATTCTAAGTCAGAACCGTCCAGAGTATTGATGCTAGTCAGGCGGGCGGGCAGGTGCGGCAGCAATCGGTTGAAGAGCATCCATTTAGTTTTACTTGCATTTAGAGCAGTTGGAGGCCACGGAAGGAGTGTTGTATGGCATTGAACTCGTTTGGAGGTTTGTTAACACAGTGTCCAAAGAAGGGCCAGTGTATACAGAATGGTGTCGTCTGCGTGGAGGTGGATCAGAGAATCACCAGCAGCAATAGCGACATCATTGATATAAACAGAGAAAAGAGTCGGCCCAATAATTGAACCCTGTGGCACCCCCATAGAGACTGCCAGAGGTCCGGACAACAGGCCCTCCATTTGACACCTGAACACTATCTGAGAAGTAGTTGGTGAACCAGGCGAGGCAGTATTTGAGAAACCAAGGCTATTGAGTCTGCCGATGAGAACGGTGATTGACAGAGTCGAAAGCCTTGGCAGGTCGATGAGGACGGTGCACTGTCTTTTATTGATGGCGGTTATGATATCGTTTAGGACCTTGAGCGTGGCTGAGGTGCGCCCATGACCAGCTCGGAACCAGATTGCATAGTGGGAGAAGGTATGGTTGGATTCGAAATGTTCGGTGATCTGTTTGTTAAACTTGGCTTGTCGAAGACTTTAGAAAGGCAGGGCAGGATGGATATAGGTCTGTAACAGTTTGGGTCAACATTGTCGCGGGATGACAGCGCGGAGAGAGGTTGAACAGGCAAGTAATAGGGGTTGCAACATTTTGGCAGATAGTTTTAGAAATAAGGGTCCAGGGGGGGGGGGGGGATGGGTGCTTGGGCAAGTTGCTGGGAGGAGGTGCTCTTATTCTCCATTAATTTTACGGTGTCCCAAAACTTTTGTAATTAGTGCTCCGGAGGATGCACATTTCTGTTTGAAAATCTAGCTTTTGCTTTCCTAACTGACTGTGTATATTGGTTCCTGACCTCCTGCATATCGCGGGGACTATTCGATGCTAATGCAGTACGCCAAAGGATTTTTATGTGCTGGTCAAGGGCAGTCAAGTCTGGAGTGAACCAAAGGCTATATCTTTTCTAGTTCTACATTTTTGAATAGGGCATGCTTATTTAAGATGATGAGGAAAGCACTTTGAAAAGAACAACCAATTCATCTGGTGCGTTGGGAACGGAGAATAAAAGGAGCAGATTTCTGGGCGTGGTAGATAGATTCTGGGCATAATGTACTGACAAGGTATGGTAGGATATGAGTACAGTGGACGTAAACCTAGGCATTGAGTGATGATGAGAGAGGTTGCATTCTGGAGCACCAGTTAAGCCAGGTGAGGTCTGCGATGTGTGGGGGTGGTAAAAGAGCTATCTAAGGCTTGTTGAGCGGGACTGGCGGCTCTACAGTGAAATAAAGCAATAAGAACTAACTGAAACAGCAGTAGACAAGTCATTTGACATTAGAGAGAGTCATAAAGCAATCACAGTGTTGATGGGAGAGCTAAGACAACAACGGGTAAATGGTGATGAATGGCAGAGAGGGTCAGTTCGGTAACACACAGGACTGAGATTGAGGCTGGGCGACAGATAAACAAAATATGTACTGCGTTAGTGACCAGTCCAGCAGGCATCAGCTGTGTAGCCAAGTGATCATAGGGTCCAATGAGCATCAATAGGTGAGTCAGGGACTTCGGTAGTTGCTTCTATGCTAGGCGAGCGGGAGACATGGCGTGTTCAGAAGAGCTAGCCGGGCCGGGTTAAAGAACGAGATGGGTATTCGCGGCGAATCATCCGGCACACGGAAAACACCTGTTGAAGCACTTCGTATACGATTTTACCGTCGGTAGCCACCAGTCGTGTATGGATCCGGCCGGCGTCGGGTGTCGCACTAATAAAGGGTCGCAGCCAAATTGGTGCAAGGAAGAGTGTATTGTACCCAAGAGTTGCTCTGGTATACTATTGTGGCTATGCCGAGAGATGGGCCTAGCTCGAGGCCTAGGCTCTAGTGCTAAATGGTGAACTTGCTTCGGCGAACAGAGCGTGTAGCCAACAATAGGCCCATTGGTTGCAGCTAGCTATCTGCGATGATCCGAGTGTGAATGGTCCAGAGCTTTTGTGGCAATGTGCCGAGAAGCAGCAGTACGATATGCTGCTGGGTGATATCGCGCTGTGACAGACCTGGCAGGTATGCTGCCGAGCTAAAGCTGGCTTGTGATTCGAGTAAAAGGTGAAGACCGCAAAAGCAGTGGTGCTAACTAATTGACAAACTAGTGAGCTAGCAGTAGTTATCTGGCTGAGGCTTAGTCGAGATGAGCCGTTGCCAGTTAATAATAGTAATAAAATAACATGTTCGTACCACACTATGGGTGAAGCTGGTTGCAGGAAAGAATATGGGTAAAATCTAATAATATTAGATCGTAGATGGAAAGTGAGATTCAAAATATATACTCAAAAAATAACACAGAAGAAATCTCATATTCTTACATCGTTACAAGACCATACCATATACCGACTTGCTACGTCATCTTAGTGCATGAGTGATAGTTTGTACCGTGATTTCCCAGTTACGGTCCATAGGTATTTTAAAACCGTATTATAATCTCCCACCATAATAATTAATAAGTTCTGTATGCTTGATAGGGTTGTAATATAATTATAGTATATATTTCAAAAGAAGCGTAGGATAATCTTATTTGGACCCATATAGTGAAGTGGGCCTATATCTGTTATGGCGTACCAAGTACATATTTAAATCAATCCATCTACCTTGGAGGATCTGTTTAGGACAATTTTATTCATTTGGATTTATAACTTATCTGTTATCAATTAATATCATAATCAGCTCCTATTCCATGACTAAGCTGTTGCCCCCCCCCCCCCCCTCCCCAACCTTGGGTCCGTGCGCGTGGGGGATCTTCGTGGGCTTAGGTACTCGCCTTGTGCCAGAATAGTAAAGTGTGGTGGTTGAGGATATTCCTCTTCTAGTGGTGTGGGGGCTGTGCTCTTTTGGCAAAGTAGGTCTTGGGTGATATCCACGCCTGTTTGGTCTGGTCCGGGAGGACGTATCGCCTCCGGCGACCCCTCCTGTCTCAGCCTCCTGATATTGTATGCAGACAAGTAGTGTGTAATGTGTGCTGGGGCTAGGGTCAGTCTGGTTACTATATCTGGAGTATTTCCTCGCTGTCTTATTCGGTGTCCTGTGTGAATTTAAGTACTGCTCTTCTACTAATTCCTTCTCTCACTCTTTCTCTCTCTCTTTCTCTCTCTCTTCTTTCTCTCGGCGGACGGCGTAAGCCCTTACTCTTCTGCTGTCCCTAGCACCACCTGGTCGTGCTGCTGCTCAAACGTTTTCAGATGTTCTGCCTGTGGCTATGGAAACCCTGACCTGTTCACCGTCGTGCGTACCTTGTCCGACAACCCTGCTGTTTTCAACAATCTCTAGAGACACCATGTCGCGGTAGAATACTCTTGATGAAAATCGGCTATGAAGAAGTCCAACTGATTTCTCCTGAGTTGCTGACCTGTTGCACCGCTCTACAACCCACTGTGATAATTAATTCTCTGACTCTGCTCTCCATCTATTATCTTGGACATGTTCGTTTAATCTCCACCCGGCACAGCCAGAAGAGGCTGGCCAACGCCCCACAATCAAAATACATTTTGATTTATTGATTGCTTTGAATTTCTTTGCCCATGGGAGAAATAGAACATTTTTCCCCCCCAGTTCCTTTTCCAACACAACTTTATCTAAACGTGTTGAGCTAAGAATATTAATTACAATAAGATAGTATTCCTTAGCTCTTTTGTGCCAGGTAAAGATACTAATAGCTCTTTTTTATTTATACTGTTAAGCCGATTACAACTTATAATTGGCTCTATACTTATATTCACCATTTACCTAAAATGATGATTACAAGTTTTCAAATCTAATTCGGTATTATTCATAACATATGTTTGTAAAACCTTTCCACCATTAAAAAAGTAGCATAGTGATTGGAGTGCCATATGAGCTATAGCATGAATAATTGCATTGCTTACTGAAGTAAACCTCCAATTGTTCCCCACTATTCCCCCCACATAAAACCCCTCCCCATCCCAAGTTGGGTTGTCATCCCAGTGACCAGCAGACCACCCCCGTTCCCCCGGGTCCCAGGGCCCCCGAGCGACCGGGACCCATCCTTCGAAAAGACCACACAGTGCCACCCACAGAACAGAAGCAGATCAACCGCCAAAAGCATTTCCATCGCCCTCACTTCGATTTGCATTATATATAGCTATTAAAAAATATATTAATATTAAAAATCCTGCTTATCTTAATTTCCATAATGAACAAATCATTTTCGTAATAATGTAGGCAGTTCATGCTAAGGATTGTTACCTGTAACCAGGATTGCCATTACAAAAATTAKATTTTTGGCAAGAAATTATTATTTTAGCAAACAATTATTGAGATTCATCCTATATTGTCCCTAACATCTTTACTCCCTTGCAACAGTTGTGGGATACATACACACACACAAACACTCATACACACTCAACTCCTTTCCCCCACAAACAYCCATAAACTCAGATGCTCAACAGTTGTTCCATCCCAGAGCCCAACTCAAAAACGGACTTGATTTACGAATGCATATACAGTTGCAGATGTTTGAGAAGGCATGCAAAATTGAGCAAAAACTGGAAAAAATTGGGAGATCTGATTAACCACTGTCAAGTACTAGGTGACTGAGATCAGATACACACCCTTCCCCTGAAACACACACACAAGGGTCCCCCGTTGTGACCATTTTCCCAAGCATCTCTGTGCAGTCAGACCTTAGATTATTTTGTGCCACCAGGGCAACAATAATATGCCCCCTCTCTGAATGTCCGAGTGTGACTCCCTCCCCATGGGCTACTGCAGATAGTGTTGCCAGCACTGCCACTACCTAGGTGGGGGCACCCCACCGGAATCACCACCGGCTAGGTACAAGGTCGTAAAGGTTCTCATTAGCAGCTTTGAGAATTTCCTTGTATATTATGCTCTCCCATCAGGGGGCTTTGGCTTTGTAGGACCAACCCTGCCAGGCAGGCT